>NW_008605188.1:24081-40555 GCF_000691845.1 Merops nubicus | reverse complement strand
ATATGTGTGTGTATATATATATATAGTGACCTTTAACAGGTTTTCTTTGTAGGTATGGTGACAAGGCTCCAGCATTCAGTGTCTACACAAGTAAGTAAAGTCCCATTCACAGCTTCATTAGGAAACGGTATGAAGTTATCTTCCCTTTTTGAAACTGGTGTCAGACTTGTCCACCAAGAAAAAAATAACCAGAAAATCATGAGTCTTACTGCTTTCAGGCTTGCAGAAGGTTACAGAATCTTCGTTTGGTGGCCATGTCTGCTTGTCCATAGAGAAGGCAATGTAAGAATTTGGGAAGGATGGTTTTTCAGTCAATAGCTCCTTCTGTAATTTCTTTTTGTGCAGTGTAGCATTGAGACTTTATGCTTCCATGATGAAATAAGATATCCCTTCCTACACGTGTATCCAGTCTACACCCAGGGCAATATGTATGCAAAGGCATTTTGTATTGTGACCTTTTAAAGGCATTTTATGTCAGTCCTTACATGAACTGTGCAAGACCTTGCATGTTTCCTTCCCCAGCACATCTGATTCATAGCCATTCTTTTTCTTTTCCACATTTCCTGGCATGGCAACAGTTGTTCTGCAGTCTCCTAAATGAAAATATATTGTTTGATGCATAAATCTTTCTCAAATCTATTTATAAGGCTTAAACCTAAACAATAGCAAACAACACTTGCAGGAAGTGTAGTCTTCTCCCATAATTCAAACATAATGCCGTGAGACGGATATGTTGCTTCAGTGCTGCATGGTTCTGCAACCCACCAGAGAAAACCACAGCATTGCATGTGGGGGATTTACCACACTTGCATTTTTCCATTTTATGTTTGCTAAGGGAGTTTCTTTTGTCCCACTAGGAACCTGGGAAATGAAGCGAGAAGAAATTGTCCTGTTGAGAGAGCTGGGGAGTGGTCAGTTTGGAGTGGTGCATCAAGGAAAGTGGAAGGGACAATACAACGTGTGCATAAAGATGATTAAAGAGGGAGCAACGTCAGAAGGTATATTCATAGAAGAAGCTCAGACCATGATGTAAGCTGTTGCGTTACTTTATTCTGTAGAAATAATGACATCTCCAAACACTAATCAGTAATGTATAGCACACACAGGAAAGAGAATTTGCACTTAAAAATGGCATTAAGTAGCTTTGAGTACATTAGGTCCAGGTTAAATAGGTAACCAGTTAGAATACTCAAAGTATTGTCAAAAGAACTTCACAACGATTGATATGGGCATCTACAAAGGTTTCAGTTAATATGTCTTCCACAACTTCAGAGGTGCCACATAAGTCACTTAAAACTCTGCTTCATTAGCATTTATACGGAAATGATTAGAAAGCTGTTCCAGCCACCCTGCAGGTAGTAACGAGAGACAGATCAATAACTGAGAAATGCCAGAAATATGAACATGAGGCTTGAAGTTGTCATTTTATTGATACTGTCTTCTTTTGATTGTCATCAATACTGAGTTTTAAAGTAATCAGCAGAAGGACACTCAGTTATTCTTGAAAAGGAACATCTGAAGTCTGCGATGAGACTGTATATAGTTTCAATAATTTCTTTCAGTATGTTGTGTTAATATTTGAAGAACAAAGCTTACAGAAATGCACAAGAACCTCCATTTATTCTTTGCTTATTTTGTTTGTATTTATTTCAGGAAACTTAATCATCCCAAACTTGTTAGACTGTACGGTATATGCTCAAAATCATATCCCATCTACCTAGTGATGGAATATATGCCTTATGGATGTTTGCTTAGCTACTTAAGGAGCCATGGCAAGGAACTACAACCCCTGCAGCTTCTGGAAATATGTTATGATGTTTGTGATGCTATGACATTTCTGGAGAGCTGTCAGTTCATACACAGAGATTTGGTAAGCTATGCTATGGGAGAAAGTGACACAGGGAAGGTAGGGGAATGACCTAACACGAGGCAGTCCTACCCCTCAGGATCAGCCACAGCTGCACGGGCTCTGTTGGCACTCATCCCAAAAAAACCTTGTGGTCTGCTGAACAGAGACATCTAGCTGGCTCAGTACAAGGCAGCTCTGGGCGAGCAGCACTAAAGCCACACATAAACAGCACTGCCCACAAACTAATATGCTCTGCTTCAGAGCTGAGCTAATGTGTCTACAGCACTGCACACTGTGCTGCCTGCATTTATGGACTCTAGACTCAAGGATTTATGCACCATTTGGCAGCACAGACATCCGATTATAGAACCAGTCCACTGAAACAAAGGGTTCTGTCCAATGATGCTGTAGTTCTCTGGTAGAAAGTGGTGCAACATTAAAGATTTGGGTCCCTTAGATTGTTTTTTGATGAGTCAGGGATTTATCTATTTAGGAACTACTTCTGTTATAAAACAAGTGTGAACACTACTAGGATGACCTGGAATTTACTCTGGTGCATTGCAAGCAGGAGCAGAACTTGAAAGTCTGCAGTCTAGCTCTCTTAAATACATTTATCTGCTGATTTTCAAGCAAGTATTTCAAGCTGCTTTTGATGAGGGGATCAGGCCTTTCAAGGACTTAAACTGAAAGTTTATGCAAAACTCCACTTTCAGTGATGCTGGCTTTGGGAAAATAAGCTGTTACTTATTGGCCTATTAAAAGTGAACCTAGCCAAATTTCTGGTGCGTTATGTTTCAGAGCAAGCAGCAGTATTTTGCCTTCTAACTTTAGATGAAAATATGTTTTGTGACAATATATGTTATACACTTGCTTAGCTTTTCAGTAGGGGTGCAGTCTCCTCAAGCAACATTTTAAATGTTTTGTTCATGCTTTCAAACAATTGTCTATATGTAAAAAGTTGCTAAATCCACACCTCACCAATTTTCACACCCTGATTCAGAAATCAGAATTATCAGGCAACTTACGTAGCAGAATTCAAGTTGTAAATATAAAGTCAGTTTCCCCAAAACTGGCTGCACACCGTGGGAAAAGAGAAATTAAACTGTAGCTTGATCTCAGGTTGAAAACTGTAGATGCAGACTATATCGCAGAGGTTAATAAGCATGCAGGCAGAGAATATAACTTTAGATAAATGTTCTCAATAAATGTAGATCATTTGCAAAACTAGGCTGATATTGAACTTTTCATAAATCAAACTGTTTAAACCACCTTTCATTGCTCCACTTTGCTTATAGTGCATTGTGAATAATCCAATCAATGTTTTTCAGTCTTTGATGCCTTGATAAATTCTGAGACTACTGAAAACACACTGAAAAACAGTTTATTTTCTATCTCAGTTGCTGTTTTTTTAGGTGAATGTGTGTTTCTCACCAGTTTCCTCATCCCTTAATGTCCTTAGTAGTACTGGGATAATGGGAAAGAATGTTTTTCATCAATAGTCAAAAAGTGAAAAAAAAAAAAGAGCTACTTATAGTTCTCTTACAGTTCCAAACTTAGCTCCTTCAATCAGAAATTGCTTCAATCAAAGAATGACATTATTCATTGAAATGCCAAAGTTCAGAAATTATTATTAGCAAATTACCAGGACAAGATGTTATTTTTCTCCTCTTCGTAATTTTTTCACTCATCTCTTTTCTCATTTATCTGTTAAAGGCTGCTAGGAACTGTTTAGTTGACAACAATCTTACTGTGAAAGTATCTAACTTTGGGATGACTAGGTAAGTAAAAGAACTGGCAGTCTTGTGAAGTTATGATGTTAGTGTATATATAGTTCACTGCCATTGGTCAGCTAGCAACTGGCTGTTAGGAAACTTAAGCCACAAGGTGTGATACAAGTCTTTGTATCTCGTTTCCATCAATGAACCTTGCTGGACACCAGGTGCCCACCAAAGCTGCACTATCACTCCCCCTCCTCAGCTGGACAGAGGAGAGAAGATACAATGAAAGGCTTAGAGGTGGAGATAAGAACAGGGAGAGATCACACCAATTACTGTGGCAAAAGAGACTCGATTTGGGGAAATGAACTTAATTTATTAGCAATCAAATTAGAGTAAGATAATGGGAAATAAAACCAAATGTTAAACACTTTTCCTCCACCCTTCCCTTCTTCCCAGGCTTAACTTTGCTCCTGACTTTCTCTACCTCCTCCCCACACAGAACATGGGGATGGGGAATGGGGGTTGCAGTCAGTTCATCATATACTGTTTCTGCCATTCCTTCCTCCTCAGGAGGAGAACTCCTCACACTCCTCCCCTGCTCCAGCATAGGATCCCACTCACAGGATACAGTCCTCCACAGACTTCTCCAATGTGAGTCTTTCCCATAGGCTTCAGTTCTTCAGGAACTGCATCAGCATTCTCTTTCATGGGGTCACAAGTCCTGCCAGCAACAGTGCTCCAGCATGGGCTTCTTTCTCCATGGGTCCACAGGCCCTGCAAGGAACTTGCTCTAGCACAGGCTTCCCACAGGGCCACACCCTCCTTTGCACATCCACTTGATCAAGTGTAGGGTCCTCCATGGGCTGCAGGTGGATATCTGTTCCACCATTAACCTATGTGAGCTGCAGGGGAGCCTCTTCTCCTTTGGGGAGAAGAGCACCTACCTCCTCGCCCTCCTTCTCCACTGACCTTGGTGTCCGAAGAGTTGTTTCTTTCACATATTCTCAGTCCCCTCTCCAGCTGAAAAATGTGGAGGGTTTTTTCCCCCACTTCTCAAATATATTATCACAGAGGTGCTACCACCATTGCTGATGGGCTTGGCCTTGGGTGGCGGCAGGTCTGACTTGGAGCTGGCTGGCATTTGCTCTATTTGACATAGGAGAAGCTTCTATCAGCTTCTTGCAGAAACTTCTCTTGTATCACCCCCAGTACCAGAACCTTGACACGCAAACCAAATACATGACCATAAACCATTACGGGATTAGAGTGAACTCATTCTGCTGTCTCAAAAGGTTGAAGGCCAAATACAGCTGAGAGATTTCACTAGTCATGTTTGTTAAAGAAATCTCAGAGTTCACTTGGTGTACAAGATTTTCACCTCATTTGGGGGCCAAATATCTTAATCAGCAGCCTCAATGGAGAGAAGCTGGAGAGGATGAGCAACCGAGAGAATATGTCCTCTGAGGAAAGGTAGAGGGACCAGGCTGCTTAGGCTGGTGAAGAGGAGGCCAAGAGGGGATCTAAAAGCTGCCTATAGGTACTTAGAATTACAAAGCTGATGGAGCCAAATAAGTCTTATCACTGCCAGGTGATGTGACAGTGGACATTGGCCACATACTGTAGCTTTGGAAGTTCAAGCTGGATAGTAAGAGAAGTTATTTCCCCAGGAGGGTGGTGGAGTACGGAAACATGCTAGTCAGGGAGACTATGAGATTGCAATCTTTGGAGGCTTTTAAAACTTGGCCACACAGAGCCATGGCTGACCTGACCTAATCACAGAATCATAGAATGTATTGGGTTGGAAGGGATCTCTAAAGGCCATATAGTCCAACCCCCCTACAATAAGCAGGGACATCTATAACTAGGTCAGGTTGCTCAGGGCCCTATCAGGCCTGACCTTGAATGTCTTCAGGGAATGTTTGGAGTAATCCTATTTGAGCAGGAGGCTGGGCCAGGTGCCTTACAACAGGCACTTCTATGATTCTGCACTGGTTTTATAGGGAGTTGATAGCAATGATCTGTTCTATAGATTATAGCTAAAGCTCCTATCAGGTACCACTCAGAAATTTGGAGTTCTGCCAGGGCTTTTTTAAGGAACCTTGTGATGTACACAGAAGAAGCAGTAAATAGTGTTTCACTGTAAGTTGTTCCCAACCAAGTTTGGTTCTTGCCTTGTAGGTATGTTCTGGATGACCTGTATATAAATTCATTGGGAACCAAATTTCCAGTGAAGTGGTCAGTACCGGAAGTTTTTCATTACACCAAATTTAGCAGCAAGTCAGATGTATGGGCTTTTGGTATGTATGAAATTTGACATAAATATTTACGCATATATGCCATTGTGTTTAGATTTCCTCAGCTTACTAAGCAGAAATGCTAGATATTTACACACTGAAGGAATGTAAAAAGCAGTTACAGCTTATCTTCATGTTTAATATTTTTATGCATCCAAGCCCTATCCTCTTTGGATTTTTTTTTTTTGGCATGTCTAGACCATAAACCAGTGCTGCCCAGGCTAAAAGCTTTTCTGTTAATCCCAGAGGTCAAGAGTGGACTCTGTGCATAACCAAGCTGTGAAAGAGAGTCTGTGTGAGTTGGGACTCCATATCTCAGAAAAAAAACAAGATGTGTTTTCAGATCACTTTCTACACAGGAATTTCAAACACTGGAACTTCTACTTCAGTGGCTTTCAAGCTATGATTTGTAAATCCCTGGAGTATGTTCAATGTTTCTAAAAAATCTGCAAAAGGTGTTGAAGGAAAGGAGCCTTTTGTGTGAATGGGTTTATATTCCATTTACATGGGTTTGCACCTCCAGCAGGAAAATTTTGGCAGCTGTCAGGTTGATGAAAGTTTGGCAACCCACTATTCTTGACATTGAACAATGGTGAATAAAGCACATGAAAGTGTTTCCAAATGCTGAGTTGCTTCTTATCTTTTACTTCAGCTGGTCTCCCAATATTAATGACTCTGGCAGAGAAACAGCTCATTCACAACGTTTTTTTAATATTCATGCCCTATTTATAATATATACGATTAAATCAGAAGTTGGATTTTCTGGTGATACGTTTTCTTTTTGCTCTTATCAGCAAAATCCTGACTCCAGGCTCTGTTGTCGTTAACTTCAGTATTGGCATTAACTTAAATGAGAAACATTATTTTTCCTTTATGGTCTCATTTTAATGCTATCCATAGATGCAGTGGAAGCAAGGGGAGAACAGTATTCTTGTATGGTTGTTTTTAACTAATGAGTCTTTAGAGGGCTAAAGAACTGAACTAACATATTCATATCCCAAAAGCAGATGTTGAAGAACAAATAACCTTGTTTTTTTTAATGTTTTTATCTTGGATTTTTAATGTCTTAATCTGATATTCAGGGACCATTTTATTCTGATCCCACTGTGACACTACAATTCTCAAGTCTTCAAGCTGGAGGGAAGTCAAAGATACAACAAATTCCTTTGGAAAAAAAAAAATCCGTACTGCCAGAGTTATTGCCAAGGGTTGGTGCTGGACTGGCCACTAAACAAATGACTGATACTCTTCTATTAGCCCCCCTCCCTTCCAAAAGGGGAAAGAAAAGGGAATAAGAGAGATTTATGGTCTGGAAAATAAAACTAAAACTGCTTTAATAAAAATAATAATAAAATTAAATATATACAAATATGAACAAAGCCAATATCAACACCACCAACACCTGCCCCAACAGCAATTATGTCACCTTCACCACCAATGCTGAGGGGCAGGCACTGGGGAAGTCCCAGGCTGGACTCAGTGGGAGGTGAGAACCAGGTTCAGGAGCTAAATTCTGGAGGTGGATTCCGTAACACACAGATTGGGATCAAAAGCAAAACAGACAGAGTCCTCCTCAGATGCTGGCCATTGAAGAAGAGAGCTTGACCCTTGTGATCCCTCAGCTTTACTCTGAATATGACGTGTATGGAATGGAATACCTTGTTGGTCAGTTTAGGGTCACCTGTTCTGTCCACTCCTCCCTACAGGTATGGCCTTTCACTTTATGGCACACCAACGTGGTACACAGTATTTAACAGTGACCTTGGTTCCTATAGGAGCAAGTATAAACAAGAGCCTTTCTGCATACCAATCCTTGGTAGTAACTGTAATATCAAGTCCTATCACTGCTAAAAGCAGACACTGTTTGAAAAAATATGCCATTACCTTCAGAAAATGAAGTTACCTAGCTGAAAAGTAAAATATTGAACAGAACTAATTCTATACTAGCCCAAAATAGGACAATTATATATCATTGTGAAAGAAATATTTCACTTTTTTTTTAATACTTTATGGGTGACATGATTATCATGTACGCTCAGTTACAACAAAAATTGTTTTTTTGCAAAGCTATCATGACGAATTAACAATTATGATATTACCCAGTGTTTCTATTGCTTCAGTATAATCCAGTTTTTATAGGCGTGCATAACTGACACTATATTCAGAAATGTCTCTGATACCAAAGCAATATATGTCCCACTTATTTAAATAAAAAAAAACCAGTTAAAATTATCTGCCTATTCTATAGAAACATAGATGCCTATAGCCATAATTTTGCTTTCCTTCCCTGTCTCTGTATACACAAGCATATGTAAGGGGATGTTCCTGTGTATTTTCTAAAAACTTCAGTCCATGGATAATTATGTCTTGGTTTTTCTCCAACACTGCCTACATTAAATATATTTTATAACTATATCATTGAACTTTACCTTCTTCTGCAGTAGAAGTTGTTTTACATTTGGGTACAGAATCATACTTGTGAGTCACCTCCATACTTTTCTTTGGACAATATTCTCTGTAAAGAATCTGATCGGTTATATGTTGCATGTGTGTCTTGTTCCAAGAAAAAGGGGTTATCTTGCATTTCTTGACTTTCTTTTCTTGAGTCCCATTGCCGTGAATATTTTTGCAGGTATCTTAATGTGGGAGGTGTTCACTCTGGGAAAGCAGCCGTATGAACTTTATGATAACAAGCAGGTGATTGAGAAAGTTTCTCAAGGATACAGACTTTATAGACCACAACTGGTTTCAGACATCACCTACCAGATAATGTACAACTGCTGGCATGAGGTATGTATATTTGCACATACAAGCTGGAGGAACTGGAATAATAGGAGTCCCTGTTGATAGCTGAACTAACGTTGGTAGTGGAAAATATCCCTGACAAAAGCCATTGCTTGTATGTAGTACTTTCTATAGAGCAGTCTAGTTCAGGACATTGTTAGCACAGGAAACAGGGCATAAAGGAAGATTGGTTCCCCTCTTTTCAGTATTTAAGCAAATAACAGTAAAATACCTTTCAACATCAACATAATATACAGGATGAGATTGTTCTCACATAATTTTAATGTTTTAAAATTTGGGTGCTGAGCTAAGCTGGAGTTTTACTTTAATATAATTGTCAGAAAAATGAGGAAAAACAACTTATATTTGAGGGCACGTTAATACAAATAAAGATTAAACTATCACAACATAAGACAGATATAAAAAGTAACTTTAATTTTCTTCACCTCATAGTCTTCTCTGTCTCTACAAATTTCTGCATGCTAAAATCAAGAAAAAAAAAATAATGCAAATTAGAGTTCCTGAATTATTTCAAAATTAAATAATCATACCCAACATCTCTGCTTCATTCAGCTACCAGAAAAGCGCCCTGCCTTTTATCAGCTTTTGCCATTTTTTGAAGCACTGAGAGAAGACAGCAGAACTTGAGAAAGAAGATTCAGAAGCAGATGACTGTGCATACCGGTTTCATATCAGGCTTCTGTAGCTGTCTTCTGTATGACAGCTACATCTGAAATCTGCCTAAGATTTGCCACCTTTATTATTCTATATATTAGTGTTCTTCTCATTTAATCAGGGAGTTGACCAAGTATTGTATGGAGAAAGATTTTGTGACACTCCGTGGGTGACAGAATTTGGAACGATACTATGGAAGAATTTATTTCATTTTGTTAGCATTGTTTCAAAAGACTTCTCAGACACTGAGAATTATATACCAATTTTGTATACTCTTTGAGTGCTTCCAAGCTGTCAATTTTTGGCCTTAACTGGAAATGTAAACAGAGAAATATATGCTGGTTAGGTTTTCTGATTATCATAGCTCATCTGAATATGTTTTTTATTTTGTAATCACTTGAAACTGATGCCTGAAGTCAAATTTAGAAGTGCTGCAAGTGACAGCAACATAAATAGTTCTAGTCTTGCTTTCAATTACTTAGGAGTTACTACTGGTAAAATATTATATCAGTTTGTTTATCAGCACTATTGACTTTAGTTTCAGCTCTCAGGCTGTATATTTGATTTGGAATGTCTTCTAAGCTACATATCTAAAATATTTGCAACTTAGCAACGTATGAGGTGCTTACTAGAGTGTTATTGCTTCCTGCTACAGGTAAAAATAGAGAAAAAAAGTTTTATGCAAAGCTCCATAGCTATTGCAATAGTAAATGGTAAATTTGCTACCTCCATAAAACCTGAAGAGCAAAAACTCAAGACAATTGAAAATGCTGTTAATATAATTGCTTAGCCAAATATTTTTACCATTGATGAGCTGAAATGTGACTCCTGATGTTAACACTTAAATAAGAACACTCAACTTTCAAATGTGCATAGCAATACACAAGTTAGTGCTAACTTCAATAAGTCTAGATATACCAAATGCATCTGAAGCTATGTAACAATAACTGAGGCGTCTAAACGTAATGCTAACATTTGTAAAATGCTGATACAATATGTATAAAATAAAGGGATTTTAAAATAAAGTAAGGTCTGAAACAGTCCTCTCCTCTCTCCTTCTATTTGAGGTGGTTCAGTGTGTGATGCCTCTAAGAGTATTAGAGGGAAAGCAGCATTTGGGGTCATGCAAATGACTGTGGGGATCTACACAAGCCTGGAAGGCCACAGGATTAAAGGCATTGCCTTAATGGAAATGTTAATCTTAACAAGAGATCTGAAGATGGCTGGCATGATTAATTACATTACTTGATTGTTTCCAGCTTTGTCATTCCCTTTCCCTGTTACTGCATGGTAAGTGGGAAGATTGCACATAGTTGAATTATTTACCTTAAAAGTTCAGCTAAAGTGCTAAGGTTTGGGGATGTTATGTCAATGGGACATGTGGTGTAGGGGCGCAACTTAAAGAAAAATTATTTTCATTCCTTTACATTCCTGTCTAGTTTGCAGTTGATCAGCATCATTTGCCTACCATTTTTAACTGTCTCATTTAAGGGTCTTGTCTCTTTAAACAAGAAATGAGTGTGAAGCATTAGGATAGTGTTTTATGAGCCCACAGAGTACAGCTGTATGTTTTCAGGAATAGGTTGCACTGCTTTCTACAGTTTCTGATGATTTTGGAGGTCTGTGAGTTTAAAAGCCTGTGAATTTGCTGAATATTTTTCATGCAGGCTTGTGTTTGCTACTGGTTCTTTGTCGGGATGCAGGACTGAGTAGACACCTTATGCTTTTCAGTGACCCAGGTGTGTACAGAACAACTACACCAGCATTGTGGCTGTTATGACATGGGATCTACAAGACAGAATAATAAAAATGTTGGCTGGAAGGGACCTCTAGAGGTCATCCAGCCAAACTTCTCACTCTAAGTGGGCCTATCCCCACTACTTGATCAGCCACACCTTTATTTACCTCAGCTCTGAACACTTCTGGATGTGGAGATCCCACAGCCCCTCTCAGAGCATGAAATAGGCAACTTGTTCTAAGTGTTACATTACCCTCTTTGTGAACAACTGTTCTTTTTCAAGTGCAACCTAAATGTCCCAAGCCTCAGTCTATTGCCCTGTGTATGTAATAGGGCAACTTGTCTTTCTAGTATGCAGTATTTTTTATGCAATATTTGTAATAGTGGAGGCAATGGAAAAGGTACTGAAAAAAACAAACAAACAAACAAAACCAGCCCTTTGTTTATTTAGTATTAAGGAATTTTATTCCATTTTAGATGACAACACAGAGATCAGATCTTCTGGTTTGGCTTGTTTTTTTTTAAGGGAGCATGGGGTGTTTGGTCTATAATGCTTATCAAGCAAACAGAAAAATAACTTATGCTATGACTTCCTAACAAAGTTCCAGTGCTTGTTAGTCTTCATCCAGTATCGATTTTACATTCATACAGATTTCCTGAAGGTGCAAAAATTGCAGTTATTTCATATCAAATTGAGTTCTTCATCACTAAGATTCTTCTGATGGTCAGGGTTTTTTTTCTATTTGTCTTTTAGATACACTCGTGAGGCCTCTGTCTGGAAAGATAAGTTTCTTGGGCATCAGGAGTATACAAGTTATTCGTATGCCTGTCTTGATCTGTATATGACTGTACACTTCGAAGTTTTTGTATTTCATTATAGAGGGAACAAAGAGAAGTTGGATGCAGCACACATGAAAAACAGCACAAATAATACGTAATATTATGCACAGAATTCATAGAAAAGCCACAGGACATGTGTGTGTATGTATATATGTCTTAAACTTTGGCATGTTTCCTAGTTACTGCATAAACAGCAGATTTAGTTGCTGCTTTTTGTGAAGCAGTAGATTAATAGTCAACCAGAAGACATTATGTTTGATGAGATCCCTAGTGTTTTGGTCCTTGCTAGGCACTACTGTTAACTGAGAAATTAAAAAACAAAAACAAAACCAAAAACCTTAGTGTGCCCACATCTTCTAGAATGATGTTTGTGTCTCTTCAGGTGTTTCAAAACCCATGTTGCATTTTCCCACTTCATTGTAAGGATTCACCTCTTCACAGTTTGATCCTGCTTCAGTCCTACTTTCTCTCGCTCTCCTGTAATGAAAATTCCGTTAATATTAGAAGCGCCTAATCTGTACAAGTCCTTCTGGATCCTCTGAATCGTCTATTGATACTGGTTTTAACTGGGAATACTTATATAGAAGGAATTGTGTTGGTTTTAAGGGAAATTGTAGCAAACCTACTGCATTCTTAGGAACCCCATTAATGGAGAGACATAGAAAACCAACCCAGCTATGTTGCTGTTAATGCAATATCTAGGGAAAATAACATCACCTCCAACAAGATTGTTGAAA
This sequence comes from Merops nubicus, assembly GCF_000691845.1. NCBI lineage: Eukaryota > Metazoa > Chordata > Aves > Coraciiformes > Meropidae > Merops > Merops nubicus. Next base: position 27,920 of record NW_008605188.1, on the reverse strand, counting down.
ACTGCAGGTGCTGATGAATGGGGGCAACTCTGCCATTGGAGAAGGCACTATGTTCCCATCAGGCCACACCATCCATCTTGCAGTAGGGTTGGCAGAAGCCTGGCCACACCACAGCAGCCACAGCATCCAGCTGCCTTGGTTAAACTGCTGCTGATGGGGAAATTGCACTAAGCTGACAAAGCTGTCGTGCACTGAAAGGCAGGGAGCTGAACCTTTAGTTATCACTGTTGATGGGAGGGGGATAATAAGCTTTAATTCCTTAACATGCTTCAGTTAGATTTGGCAGTCTATTTGTAAGCACCCTGATGATGCAATCATAGGGTTATCTCCCATTGGTTGTTATCATAGCATCAAAAATATTACTCACTTTTTGCGATCTCTCTGCCCAGTGATGATCAAGACAATAACTCCAATGACAATCAGGCTGATGACCACCCCAAAAATAATTAACCAGATGGTGACTGGTGGTGCATAAGGTGTGGCCAGGGTTGGAAGTATGCCCACAAACTCCAGCGTGTTATCATCCAGTCTGAAAGCCTCATTGATTCGTCCCCGAGACATCCTGCCACCAAGAGCAAATTCAAAGAGTTTCACACATTTATTGGAAGGAAATTAAACAGTTATCAGCTGTTTTATAAATATCCAGTGTGCCAAGGCTCCCCTGAACTGCTCAGTTGAAAAGGCTGCACAGGAGGTACTGCTAAACCCATGTTCATTCTGGTATGACAACCATGGCAGCTTAAGCCCTTCATTAGTTGCAGCTCAGCTGATATGGCCAGACACTGAATGAACACTTGAACTCAGTCTTAGCATTTATCAAAATGAGGCAACAGCCTTCTGATCGCCCTCTCAATTTGCATTTTGTCCCTCATTCTTTACCTTAAGTTTCTTGTCCATCTATAAGTTTATTGCATATGTGACAGAAAACCACAGCTTTGGCATCTTCTTACCTCTTTCTTTCCTACGGTCTTCCAGAGTTTTGATTCCTGTTTTTCACTGCCCTGAAAACCCTTTCCCTGGTGTATTTTTCTGTGTCTTCCCTTGCCCTGAACTTCTGCTTCCTCTATTTTGTGCTAACCAGCCAGTGACTTTTATAGCTATATTCTTCTCCTTTGCTTCACCAACTTAGATTTGTGCCCTCTTAATTTCCCACTGTATGTTATCCATGACCATCCCCAGAGCTGCAGTTTTACTTGTTGTTTTTACATCAGTGACTTATAGTGCTGCCATACTGTGCTGTAAAGAGCTCTTCACTGACCCTTAAGTAGAACTACCTCCTGTTCTGATGTCTTCTTTTCTGTATAATCCAATATATCTGACTGTCTTCCTAATAATTTATTATTCTGGAATTCTTGATAAAAATAATTCTTCCACTGAATTATCATTAATGAGGTCAAAAAAAAAAAAAAAAAGTGCATGCACACACCATTACTGTGCTCTGAATTTCAGAATATAAGATGGTTCCTGTTAAAGTTTGAGCAGTGATATTTTCTGGCAAAGCATGATGTGGTTCAGTGTGTTATGGCAGCTTTACAAGACCCCTAAAGCATTTTACATTGGCTGTTGTCCAGGACACCATCAGATAGATGGACTGTTTTCTTTCTGTCATAACAGTTTCTCTCATCCCACTATTTCCATACTAACAGCAGAACTGACTTTTTATCACCCCTTCTGCCTCAGCTGACTTGAGCACTGCTTTCCCTTCCACCCTTTCACCTGGCTGATTTGGTTTTGATTCCCACCCCACCCCCCCAAGCAAAATCTCACCTGATGGCATTTTCCACGTCAGCTTTGGGCACAGTATCATTGATATTGCCTGGCATGCTGACAGTGAGGTAGAAGGAGATCCTTTGTGTCTGTTCCCCAACATGAATGTCTGTAATCCTGAATGAGAAACAGAAAAGAAAGGGGGTTCTAACTGCTGATTTCACATTAGCTTTAAATTCAGGCAAGTTAACAGTTGTGTTTGATTGGCAATGCCAGCGGCTTACTTTATGCTTCTTAGTGACCTCAACTGCAAAATTAAATTAATTTTCCTGACAATTTCTTTTTTTATGTGCTAATTTGTAACTTTAGACAGAGAGAGTCTACCCCATACCTAAGACACTACTTGGCGTAATCTTCAAAAGCACATAATCAGCTGCAGAACAGTGTTTGGGGTAGGTCTTGTGAATGAGAAGATGTATGAAGAACCAAGTGAAAAAAAAAAAAAACAAAAAACAACCTTCTTTCTTATATTCTTTTAGGACTAGATCCTACATGTTACATGACATGTTCTATAAAGTAACAGCAAATAGCTTAAGTAGATAGCTTCCAAAATTTTTTGAAGATAACTAATAAAAAGGGTTGTTTTTCTTACCAAAATCAATTTCAGATGATAGATTTTATGTCTGTAAGTGAACCTAGATAACACTAGTAAGTCTGCAAAGAATTCTAGTGCTTTAAATTCAACAAGCTTATCTTCCCTTGGCCCAAAACCTCTTGGATATTCAGTATCATACACATACACTGACAAAAAAAAAAAAAAAATTCTAATCAATGTATCTCCCCTGATATTCCCATATACGTGTCAGGCATAAATTCTCAAGGCTCACTTTCACCACTGATAAGCTGTGGGAGACAGAGGCTTCTGCATCCACTGAAGTTGCCTAACTTTAGCACGTTACTCCCAAAATTCAGACTCCCAAGTGAGGAGGAAAGACAGCATGTAACCATGCTGGCATCTTGCATTTACAACCAATTGATGTTTGGCATTGCTCACTATCACCTTGCATTTGACAGAAGGCACAATTAATTCCACCAGTTAATGCCACTAGTGAATCAGAATCAATAAAGAGAAAGCCTGCACAATTAAGCAAGTCACTCACTGAAAGTCAACCTCCTGTTTCTTCACCTCTGCAAAGTATTTCCTCATGGCATAGGCAACAGATGACTTGAACAAGAAGATCTCACTTTCATCCCATTCATACTGCAGAAACAGCACAAGAGAAACTCATCAGAGATGGCAAGTTATCTGACATCAAGAAAACATCTAAAAAAGAAATAGTAATTGTAATGCTTGGCATGACCTTCAGTGCTATTTATGTATGCCGTGACAGCATTTCAGGAACCTACTCAAACCTTTTAGCTCTGTTAATCTGGGCACTCTGTAGGAGAAGAACACAGCAGGCATCCCCACTGCCAGACACTGCATCATGCAGTCCCTCTGCAATTTCTGGTACCTTTACAGGGATCTGCTGAAGGTGCTGCAGTCTCAGCCATCTCTCTGCCTTATGGGGAGAAAAGGCAGCAGGAGTAACATTATTCCTACTAAATATTGTGCATTCTGTTTGAAGTCTAAAGATTACATAATTTAGTTCTTTTTTTTTTTCATCACATAATCTTATATGCAGGCCTATTGTTTTAAGGAGGAGAAACTTTGGGGTGGGGTTATTGTGTGAAAGTGGCTCATTTATTTGCCTGATGAGCTGAGATATTTGTTTGGGGTTGGTTTTGTTTTGGTAAAACTTATTTGCATCAGTATTTCTGCAACAGGCATGCATTTGTTGTTTTGCCCTGGAGAATAAATAGGTGATATAAAAAATACTCCACCTTTGTGAAGGCTCCTCCCAGCCTGCCATATGGGTCCAAAGTTATTTGCAGTGGAAGTCAAAAACAGCTTCGCTGGGGCAGGAACTGAGAGGTGTACAGGGGCCAAAAAAATGCCGCAGGAGCTGATAATGCAGCCTGGTCTGTTGTGCAACACCACATGTGCACGAAGGGAAAATTCCTGTTTGAACTCTGTGGCAATATTTTTATCCCCCAAAGGCCTAGATTTGATTGCGTTTATGGCACCTGAG
>NW_008605188.1:14580-24071 GCF_000691845.1 Merops nubicus | reverse complement strand
GGAATGCCTATAAATGCTGTCAGTGATAGTGTTAACACAGCTCCTGACTTTCTGGAGTACCATTCAGAAAGGTGTGGTAGAAGGCAGCCCTGTTGCAACAGGCTTTATAAAGCACAGCTACATTTTTCAGCCCTGTACTTCTCTTGACACTGATATAAAATGAAGATAGAGAAATACACTGGAGGGAAGAGCAGAAAGACACCGCTGCTGGCAACTTGTGCAGGACCAGCCCCCCAGGAAACGCAGAGGTGACCCAAAGCCACCGCTGGCAGAGCAGCCCCCACCGTGTGTGGAAGGCAGGGGCTGTCCCAGCTAGCAGGGGTGGAAGATGTGAGTCACATTTGCACTGGCAAATGCCAACTTTCTCCTGCTTGCTGAGTGGCAGGCAAAGCCCTCTGCTGAAGCACTTCTCAATGTTACCACTGTTGTCTCCGGCAGCTGGCAGTGTTCACCCTCAGCCTACAGCACTACTTGGGGGGGTGGGAGGGGTGGTTCTCAATTTTTTATTTATCCCCATCCCCTTTAAGCTCTGCAGTTTGTTTTTGCTGCTTTTTTTTTTTTTTTTTTAAATCAGGAGCTAATTGAGCTTGATTCTTCTACTGCTGCTTTCTGTACTTGGCATCTTAGCTTTATAATCATTTATTCATTTCCGTAATGTATATTTTGTCTTTTTCAGTTTGATGTATTTTAATTGCCACTGTGCCTCCCAAGTGCCCTTATAAATACCATTACTGGCTGTGTGGATGGGAAGTACCTGGATGGCTTCTGATCTGTGCTTGAGTAATGACTGCTGACACACCTTCCCTAGGCATCTCAAAAACCAGCCTTTGGTGTTCACTGTTCAATACAGAGCCTGCTTTGCTCTCGGAGAACAATGATCTTGCCTAAGCGTCTCTGCTCTATTATAGCGTGTTCCCTCCAAGTTCCCACGTGTGACTTGAAAGACAGTGTAAGTCTAGCCTTTGATTCAAAAAGGATTTTTCATTATGAAATACGTCTAAATGCTTGCAGGCTGACAGCTCTCCATTTCCTAATGCTGTTTTGTGTGCCAGCCTTTTACAATGTAATCACACATATGACATTGACTCAGTGGGGAATTTTGAATTAACACGGAAACAGACTCCATTTGCAAGTAGTGGTCAGGGCACTCACATTCCTGGAACCCTTCATCTGAAATATGACAGACCCCAAGAGATTCAGCAGGGGTCTTGCAGCAGTTTGCCTTGGGAAGGCACTTTCATAAAGCCCCAGCTGAAGCAACGCTGTGGGTGTTTCAGCCTCATCAGCTACGCTGGTGATCCAGCAATGCTAGGCTGCAGCTTTCATCTCATCAGCCTGAAAACAATTAGCAGGGTAACTGCGGCAGCACACGCTCTGGTACAGCTGGCATGAGCCCATCCGTGAGTCTTGGTGCTTAATTTGCCAGAACTTTGGGCTGTTTAAACTTCCCTGCTGATAACAGCCAGGGTATGTAGCTGAGAGGTGTAGTATTGCCTGGGTGGACTGCAACTGCTCCCGAGGAGCTCCCCCTCTGCAGAAGAGAGGGGGTCTTTCCCTTCCTGCTCTATCCAATGCTAAAGAGCAGAATACAGAAAGATTTGCTGGCGTACTCAGAAAGCTTTCTGTTGTCTTAGTGGTGGTGCAAAGCAGCTCAAAATACATCTTAGACAAACAGTTGCACTGGGTTCCCAGCCTCTGTGTGCTGTGAGCCATGTAAAGCAGCCAAAACACATTGCTCTGTGTAGCCGGGCTGAGATTCCTGCCCGAGGTTCTCCCTGCCTTTTCTCTGTGCCAGTTCACCCGTGTACCATTACTCACTGCTGGCATACCAGCGTTCAGAGTCATGTCCCCAGGAGCTCAGCAGAAGGGACATTTGTGGGGAGGCAGAAAGCTACTGAACGGAGAAGGTTTCTTGCAAGGTGGTTTTGAGAGGAAAATGCATGGCTTGCTCTTCATAGCTAAGGAACCTACTGTCCATACAATAATTCAAATTAAGTAATCTGAATGAGATTGTTTTACAGCTGCTCAATTGCACAACAAAAGACTATGATGGCAAAAGGCACGCATAAAAAATGGTATTAAGCTAAACATTAACCATAATGACTAATAAATGTGTTGTAATATGGAACCTTTTCATGCTGTTGATATCAATTTTGAATTGTATCTAACTCGACTCAGCGGTCTAGGAAGCTATAAAACTCCAGTGGGGCTTGCATGTGAGAGAGTGATAGAAGTAAGAGCATCAATTCACATGAAAAATGAGCCCATGGTATTGTGTCCTTGCTAGTCCAATAGGCTCTGACGTGCAGGTTTAAATGACCTGCCTGATGACATATCCATTCTTGGAAAATTACTAATGTTCTGCAAGGTGAAGATGGCTATTAACAGGAATGAAGTGTCTGCACTTAAGCCTTCTGCACTGCCTCCATGAGATTAGCATAAAGAGGCACAGCTAGAATAAGGAGCAAATTTTCAGCTTGGGCTAAGCAGATGGGCTAAGCCAATGCTCTGGTTAAAATCTTAAAAGCCATCTTTGGCTTTGATGAGGTTTTTCAGTTGCTGTAATGCATTTTATTGGACCAGCTGGTATAACTGGGGAAAGCAGACAAGCTCTTGGGAATGGAAACCCTTCTCCTCGCCTGAAACAGAAGCAGCTGCACTGCCCCCCACAATCCTGATAACAAAGCTGTCTCTGCATAAGGGTTGGAGGGCCAGGAGGCAGCTGAATATATCAGGTCCCGAAAAAATTACAGCAAACAGGCAGACAAAGACCTTCGGAACAATGCTGACAGAAGGCTTTCAGTGTGAAATCAAGAGCATTTGAGAATAGAGAGTGGGATTCAACCCCTCTGCTTTAGCCCCACATGTAAATGTGAATTTGCTGCTCTAATAATTTCTGAAGGCAGCCACCACAGCCATAATAACAGAAATTAAAGAAATTAGGTAGAGTAATTATTTAGACATATCAGCATAGTTGGGAAAAATATAGCCATTTTCAGGTACAACGATCCTTCTACACTAGCCCTTTAGGCTTGTCCTGTAGCAGGTAAAAAATGATCAGTAGCTCCACAGAATAACTCAACTCATCTATCTGAGACGTGTTTCTTAAAATGGGTGGAATCACTCCCTGGAGACATCCCTCCACAAGCTGTAGAGGGTGTCTTGACCATGAACTCAGATGAGACATCCTTTGTGAGATAACTCTTCACTTGCCGATTCCACTCTTCAGATACAAAGATCGGCCACACCCTGCCTTATTTTGTGGCAGTGATTAGCACAACATCTCTGTTGCCCAAGGAAAGGGAAGAGTGCCCCAGCACAAACACTCACCGCCTGGTCCCCCAGCGCTGACTTCAGGCTGATGCGCACTTTGATGGCATTGCCAGAATCTGGTTTAAAAAGAAACAAGGGCTGTGTCAGAGCTGCAGCAACAGAAGGTCTGTCCCTTGGAAATGCTGGCATGGCTAGAGTTTCCTCACAGGTTCCCCTGCTGCTCCTCACTAACTTGGTGGGATTATCCTGTTTCCCTTCAGCCACCTCTACCGCAAATATTCACATCTGGGATGTCAGTCATCCAAGCCTGGTTTTGTAGTAGACAAAAAGAGTGTGCACATCTGGAGTGCAGTCCTCTGGTCTTTAGACAACTCCTGAAGGAAATGTCTTTTACCCACCATTGGGAATGAGCAGCTCAGATCCAGATGCTGGTGTCTGGTTAGGTGAATCCCACCATTAGAGACTGGCACAGCACTGTAAGGGTTATGGTGTTCTCCAGGACTGATAGCAGTAACATACATATAACCTGGGTGGTTCAGCTCTCCATGTCACCACCACAGGCTGAAAAATGCTTGGCTTTCCCATGAGTAAATCTTACTGCTCAGTGGGTATTTCTCATAACCCTGCTTCCTTACAGAGAAGAGCCTTCAACAGCTACATGAGGAAAGGACTTTGTTGGTCAAGGTTTGTGAGGACTACCAAGCATCCTTAACGCACCCACAAGCCATACGTACATGGAGCCCAGTCTGTTCTCCAACCAATGTATCTGCCAGAATTGTTTTTTTGCAGCCACTTATATAAAGGTTCGAAGTAGTGGAGCAAGGGTGCTGCATTCATGTATTTCTCCCCTGTTACGCTTTCCAGTGCTTCTGTCCAGGGTTTGGATCTGCCTAATTCAAGCAATCGCCTGTGTATGTGGAAGGAGAGGTAATATATGTTATTGTCATGTTCCATCTGGACATCTAGCAAAATAATCTGCGATCAGTGTCAAAGTTTTATTCTTTGCTTCTGAACTCCCTCCTTCCTTCCTTCCTTTATTCCTGTTAGTAAAATAAATTATTTTCTCATGAAGAGGCAATTAAACTGTTGATGTATAGATCCTCAGTGGATATAAATTTAGTTAACTCATCAAAATAAACTAAGTAGCTCTATGCTAAATTTTCAGGCTAGGTCCATTCTTGATGCAACTTTGCTGACTCCATAAGCTTTCAAGGATGAATTAGGCTTTTTTACACTCTGATTTATTACTTGTGAAAACTTTGCTTTGTTACCTCAATTTCTGACCAGCTGTGATGGAGTTGGTAATGTCACATGTGTGCAGAGGGCCAGTATGGTTAGCAGCCTTGCAAAGTGCCTCCTGGAACTGGAACTGGTAGATAGTCCGGGTGTAATACCTAAAGGAAGGGCACAGAGAAGGAAGGCACAGGTTTTGTTAGTCATCTGGCAAGGAAACCCACAAGCCATTGGCTTTTGGAAATCTCTGCTGCTTTAGCCAGCTGATATTTATAGGCTGCACTAAGATTTAACAAAATGCCAAGGTCAAATGCAGCAAAAGAGCCCCAGATCTGTTTGCTGCCACATAAACCAGGAACAAGTAAGGTTTTTAAGACCCAGCTCTCTGCTTCAGCTGAGCCTTCTAAAATGAGATGGCTGGGACATGAAGGGGCATCCAAAATTAGTAGCTTCTTTGTTGCTTATACACAGGACAAGAGACAGTGGTACAGGGCATGCTGCCTCCTCAAGAGGCAAGCACCTCATATAGATGTGCTCCCGCTGGTTTGATGGCAGCATGAAGCTTCTCTGCTGGGCAGGAAGAACAGCAGCTTCCTCACTGCTCAGAGATTGCCATGGAGCAGCCCTTGATGTCCACAGAAAAAATTCCACTGAAATCAGTGACCTTCGGTCAGGACTTTAAACAAAATAACTGTGTCCTGAGACTCTCCAGTAGATGTTTTAGGTATTCAAGGCTTGTTCTATACCCAAAATGTAAGTAATGAATTAAATACTGAGCTACCTTATGAATGAGTAATCATTAGCCACATGAAACAGCACTGCAGGGTCACAGTAGGTTTCATCATGAGGGATGGGTTCAACAACGCCAACTATTTCTCTCCTGGGGATGAAGGAAAAACACAGGATTACTATTAATAGAAAATAAGGAAAATAACCCAACTGCTGTTGCTCTGTGCTGTCCGATATGTATGGACACCTCTCTCACTGCCAAACAGAGGAAGTCCATATATAGCTCCCAATAACCCAAATGACTACTGCTCCACAGCTGGAGATCACAGAGAAGTTGCTCTGAAACTGATAGTGCAAGGAAGGGATTTGTATAATAGCAGAGTGTGCAGGGAGTTACACGAAATAATCTACAAGACATGAGCTTCACACACACCTCTCATGCCCCAGGCCATTACAGTTTTGGAGACTAATACTTGTGGTTTTGTGCTGGGTAAGTGCATGCAGAGGCTGTGTGGTCCAAAGAGTAGATGGCCTGCTGTGCCACAGGGCTGGAAAACAGGTTTCTCTTATTTTCCTCTTCTGAAAGCGTGTTTACTGATCAATACTATGGGAAAAGCCCCATGCTCTAAGCACTGAAAGTGGTAATAAGCTTATATGGAAATATTTTCTGTAAACCTGTATTTCAAGGTCTTGCTCCAGCAGAGAGCTTTGCAGTGCCACTACAACAGATGTGATAAGCTTCCCGGAACAATTTGTCATTCTCCCTCTCTCTGACATCTCTGGTACTTCTGAATAAATCAAAGCTGACTGATTTTTACAGTGGGTCAGGAGGCTTGCTTATATCAAGTTTTATTATAGATTTTGTTGGCTGATGGAGGCTCGCTGCTCATGTTCATGTTTAGAGTGCAGACTGCCTGTTCGGTATGGGGCTTGTTTGGATTCTTTGCATTTTTCTGCCCCCATGTTAACCAACCTGTGAAATGACAGACACCAGTCTGAATCAAGCCATTTTTTTAATCCTGAGCTCCAAGGTGCTGAAAATAGATTGTCTGGTGGGCATATTCTGAAAAGGCACCTCTGGATGTTACTTGCCAAGGGAACTGTATTTTCTTAACTGAGAAAAGTGTTATCATAATACATAAGAGAGAATCAGTCTGGAATCTTTCAATTTGCCTCTAAAACCACCCTAGAATGGGGAGGGCAGACAAAACAGAGAAGTGTGCACAGATGTTTGGTAGATTGACATAGGTATGCTTCTCAGGCTGGCAAGAACAGTGAACTTCACTTTCCACTTGTCCATATGGAGGTGAGGAGCAGAACCAGAACATACATCCAAGGAGAATGAGGCAGGGGCTGTACTAAAGCTATGAAGATGTCTTGGGGCATGCATCAAGGGGACATCAGTTTTGATCCTGGCATCTGGAACATCCCACATAAAGGGCATGGGTTGCCTTTATCAGCAAAGCTGATGTTAGAAATGAAAGTCTGCCAAGACTAAGCTGTCCAAGGCTGTACACAGTGCTCATGGGGATACATGACTTGTGAGATGTTGTCTGCACCATGTTGGGTGTTTCTAGCTGGGCTTTTTAGAAACACCCTGAGAGATGGACAGATCCTGCTCTATGGCAACACAAGCACTTCGGTATATTGAGTAACTACAAAGGGTTGGTTTTGCAGGTTCATTTGCAAAAAATCCTCTTTGCTTTTCAAACTTACTTCATCTTTCCTGCTTTGTAATCTCACCCCTAAACACCATCCACCTCCACTTCTCCAGCATGTAAGTAAAAGGCATTGTTCCAACAATCGTTAGTGCTTGTTTGAGCAGAAAGTTGATTTCAGTTTCTGAAGAGAGAAGCAGTTAAGGTAATGGTTATGTTAGCAATTAGTGTCTGATCAGGCAGTTAAAGTTGCTTCCTTTTACAGCTAATGCTTATAACTGGTTTGAATTACAGATTTTCACCATGGAGAAAGTGAAAGGAAGAATACTACTGCAGAAAAACATGTGAAAAGGTCACTTAGGTATTGTATACAGCTTTGTCTCTCTTTCTTTTCTTCCTACTTCTTAAATAACCTATTCCTTTGGTATTTACATTTCATTGTCCTCCACTGAAAATCTTCCCAGGCTCTGAGGAATTTTGAGCTGAAAGACTTTGGTACCTCTCCATCCTTATAAAGTAATACTCAGAGAAGCCAGACAAACTACATTATAATGGTCTACTTATGTTGTCCACTCAATATTCACTTCAGTGGCAGATGTAAATCTCAAGGTTTAAGTTTCGTTTGAACTGCTAAATACATACATTGGTAGAGATATGTACAGATTCATGCAATGAAAATTGAAAAGTCTATCAGAGGCTCACCTAAATGAACTACGAATATTTTGGGATGAGTTGTTCAGTACTGAAGGTAATGAAGTGTTAGCTATTTGTTTCTAAATTATGTAGCAGCCCTATAACATAGTGATTCTTGCTTCACAATGGAATTTGGGGGGGAAAAAAAAAATAAAAAAACCCCAGTATTTCTGGTAAATCAGTGGGGTAAGATTTTCAGCAGCTTCCCAGCTGATCACTCAGTTTGCAGGCATGATCTGCTACAAAATAAGGCCTTCAAGTGTTTTCACTAAAGTACATAATGTTTATCCATTTATTTACCTTCATCCTCTTGGAAAGTTGGCTCTAGGAGGTCAAGGGATTTCAGGTGCTGAGGAGTGGCTGCAGAGAGTGACATAATTTCACCTACTGCCTCATGGAAGCCCTCATTGGCACCACCTCTCAGCAGGTAGGGCTGCTCAGAGTACGCCATGTCGTACTCAATGTGGCCCATCTCGTGGTGCACAGTCAGGAAGTCATCCATTGTCACTTTGGTGCACATCTTGATCCTGTGCTCCAGAGAAAAGTGCTCATGGTTAGAGAGATGATGGTCCAGCCCTGCCTGCCACAACCACAGGGAAAAGCAGCCTCCAGAGCTTGAGGACACACCTTGCCCCTCACAAAACCCAGGTGGCCACCTCCTAGCATGGGATGCAGTTCCTCCTGCAAGAGTGAGGTCTGGAGGGGAACTCAGCAAAACACTTTCAGCCACCTTGAAATTGTGCTGAGAGCAAGAGAAAATTGCTGGTTTGTGAGAAGCAGCTGCTCTCTGAAACTTGGCAATAAACTTGGGCAGATAAGAGTGTAAAAAACCCTGTGTGTCATGACAGCTGCTACTTCATCCTCTTGCAGGTACTATTTAGTTATGAAATTTCTTCCAGATAGGGTTTCCTTTCACTTTCCCCAGACTGCTGAGGTGTGAGGCTGGCAGCTTTCACCAAGCACTGCTGGGGAACAGCCTCTTTCCCCAGGTAACTGCAAGGACTGCAGGAGGCAACAGAATTTGCCTTAAGAGACTTCATTGTGTCAGAACTTGCTGTCTCTCTCCTTTCCCAAATATAGTCGAGACTGATGTATTTGCCTGAAACTGGATATTTCTGCTAAGCCTAGATAGTGAGCTCGCAGAAGGTTTTCACTTGCTACCAAGGGACCCTGTGCCATTGCTGCAGAATGTGCAGGCGTTCACAAATCTCACTGGTATCCACAAGCATCTGTATTTCTGCTTATTCCTTAAGCACTAGAACAGTGTTTATTTCTCTAAATCATATAAATAATAATCACTTCTCTGGTTAAATTTTACAGTAGTCCTTAGGTCTTCACAGAAAATGATACACAAGTTTACAGTCCCACATGATCTTTGCTCTCTTGTCCTCCTTCCACCTCTGAACAGCCAAAAAAAAACCCAGGAAAAATTACAACTTAAACCATCATGGTGTACCTTTAGTGAAAATACAAATGTTCTAGGAGATGAGATAGGAAGGGATCATAGTAATTGCAGTACCTGTAGTCATTTTTCCCCAGATCCCATGCTGTAGGATGGCAGACAACCTTCCTGTTGTCGGTTGGTTCTGTGAACATGGAGTTCCTCCAAAAGCCATCAGTCATTCTGTAGAGGCCGATGGAGGTGAAGAAGGCCTCAGCAGATTTGAATATTTTCATTGCATCCCATTTCTGAAAGAGACACCACCACCACTAACCACTGCTTCTGCACAGAGCCTGTTCCCAACAGTCGGCTTATTGCAAGGCAGCTGGCTTCACATTTACCTCCCAGCAACTTCAGAGCAGCACCTGACTTGCTAAGAGTAAGGTGTTAGTCTCTGCCTCCAGAATTTCTGCAAATTATGCTGGGAACTGGAATTAAGTGTTTTTCCCACAAACAAAATAGGT
>NW_008605188.1:0-14549 GCF_000691845.1 Merops nubicus | reverse complement strand
GCAGATATCACCTGATGCAGACCAGAGAAGTCTTCAACAAAAGACAAGCTAGTGAAGATAAAAAAGGCATACCTGACAGTAGCATGTCAGGTCTGGAACCCAACCCTTCAGCTACTTCAGTCAGGGATAACTCGTTTGAGAGTTTGGGAGCTGCACTCCCAGCAGATGACCATGAGAGGGGATCTCAGTGAGAACCACAAAGCCTGGCAAGTGTATCTAGAGAAGCTGCTTATCAGGTTGTAACCGCATGTTAATGTACAGGATATTTTTGTCATTCAGCAGTTTTATTATTCTACATAGCAGGAGCTCTGCAGTTACTAGACTGAATTTTTGCAGAGATTTTGGAGGCAGACAACTCAAATGGATGAGAATCTTAAATTGGGCACATTCACCAACAAAGATGAGTCCAGCCTTTGCCCCAGGGCTCTATAGGTAATGCTTTCCTCCTTACAGAGGTTCTTCTAGATACACATTTATGAGTACAATGGAGTAAGTACTGTAAAATAGAGGTGAAATTAATGCAAATTTGTGCAAACTGCTTACAAATCCAATTTAGCTATTCCTTCTCTTGCCAGCATAACATTTGTGTGGAGTGCTCCCTATGAGGAGGGTAGATTTCAGGTGAACAACCACATTTGAAAAACTAAATTCCACGGTTCACCTTTTATTTTATGAAAGGAGTGAAGCTTAGGCAAGGCTACAGAGAGTTATCTTCACCCATGTTCTCAGTCTAGTAAAGGTGCTGTCATGGTTGTTAGCACTCCAGATCTCAAACACAGATCTTATGGTGCTATGTGGCTATCAAAAGATAACAGGCAGCATTGCAGTTCCCTAGCTGTATCCAAATAAACAAGATGAGCAAAAAAACCCGCTGTGGTATACAAAGTCTTTGATTATGGTAATGCCTAGCAAAGGTCATATTTGATGCCAGCCAACTCCATGAGTCCTGAAATCTTTATATGTACAAAATGTATCTCTGAACAGATAGCTGTCTCTGAGGACTTGAAGTCAAGATTAAGCCAGTCAAAGAGGGTGGAGAAGAAAGAGAGAACAGCCAAGGGAAAAGGTACAGTGGAAAATGCATGAACACATTAAGGTGAAGAGCAAAAAAGGTTGTGGAAAGAAATGCTTTGCTGGCTGGCTGGCTGCCTTGGGGCAGCTATGGTTTTCTGAAGAGCAGCTGGTGTGTGGTGTATAATTTTTATACCATCTAGATTTGTTACATAATGTATATTGCATAAAGGCATATCTTACCTTTTGAACCATTGCAGAAGTTACATCAATGTTTGGTTTGGCTGGATAGGGAACAGTCAAGGCATACAGATTTGTCCAAAATCTACCCCACATATCGCCTTCAAAAAAAGAGAGATACATAGAAATACTTTAAATTATTGTATATATTGTTCAAAAAGGCCACACAGTTCTATAAGTCGTGCAGTGTCATAAATGGACTCTTATACATCTAAACAGGTCTGATCCAGATGTGGAGGGGAGCAGTTCTGAGGAGTCATGCATAGGTCAAACTCAGATCAAAGATTCCTATATTTCCCAAGATCTGCTATTCAGTTTTAGGACTGATCGCCTTCCTAAAGGTCAGTTCACAACTGAACATCCATGTTGTTAGTCTGTGTGATTACCACAGCCGTGTTCATGTATGCTACAGTTATGGCAGTTTGATGTTGCATGCTTTGAAAGCAAACTCATGAAATGCAGGAACTAGTATAAGATTTAAAAGGAAAAATAAGTCTCTCCGGAACTCTCCTTTCTAAGTAAGACAAGTGCTGCAGAGAGGAGGGAAATGTCGCACTCTAGTGCTGGAGTTTTGAGCTGGGTGCTGCCAGCTCTGCTGAGGATGAGGACACCTGCCTTCTATACCTGCCTCTGCTGCCAAGTACTTGTGTCATCTCTTCCAGGGACAACTTCTCCATTTCTTTTCTCCTCTTATCTGTAACCTGCTTGTTAATATCCTGATTAAACAGGCAGATGACTCTGTTCCCCTGTGTCTTGAAGGTAACTGTCCCGTACACAAAGTCAGGCTTGTGTGACACAGCCACGTTGACATACCCAGCAAGTGAGCAGGCAGGCATCCCGTGGGGCTGATGAGCTTGGGGCCGTAGACCTGCTCCAGACGGTGCCTCACATAGGCATGCAGCTGCTGGTACAGAGGTTTTATCTGGTGGCAGAGGAGGAGAAGGAAACAAATTATTTTCTCTTGGCTCTATACCACTCATCCCTCCTAAACAGACACCCTTCTAAGGTGCCTTGGATGAAATTCTCCCAGCAGGTAAATGCACCCCAAATCTGCAGCTGAGATGCAGGAGAGACATGGATCTGCACAGCTCCCTCTTTCCCAGCCTTTTGCACAGTGCAGCCTGAGGGGACCAAGCTGGTCCTAGAATGGCTGTAGAGGTTAAAATGCCATGTATGTCTCCCAGCGTCTGCTACTGCCATGTAGAGTGATATTAGCCAGTTTAGAGCAGGTCTTGTCTTCCTTCACAATATCAGTATGTGAGCCTACCACCACAAAACACAATCCTGTGGCCCACGCAAGAGCTTTCTTGTGGCCTCTACCTGTTCAAACGTCTTCTCCACATCTTCAATCAGCTGGTCACGGCTGTATTTGTATTCTTCTGGATAGTCTGCTTCATAATTTGCTCTCCAGTAATCTCCGTAGTCAGAATAACCTGTAAAGCACAGATGTGTCACACCAGGACACCACACATGGCACTGCTCAGGTCTTCAGGAACAGGGCCACTCCCTGCTGATCCCAAGCAGATCTACAGCCTCTCCCCCAGAGCAAAGCTGCCAAGTGTGAGATGCTCTGGGTGCAGCAGGGAGGAGAATGCTCCCCTGTGGCTCTGTATCATGAACACGCAAGTACAGGAGATTTCCAAGAAATGCAGAAATTTCAGTCATGGTTATCTGATAATTAGGAGCAGTCCAGCTGGAGATGGAGATAAAGGAAATTGTCACTCCTGGCTAGAGCTCCTGTGGCTATGAGAGAAAGCAGCCTCTGCTCAGGCTGGATACTAAGGGGTTCTCCCAGAAGGTATAAGCTGGTGGACGTTGAGTATGGGGCCCCTCCTCTAGCAACAAAACCACCCAGGAAGGTGTAGACTCCAGGTCTGAAATTTAGCTCCCATTTCCACTAAGTCTTCCAGTCCAATAAGCTCAATCAAGACTGGAGTAGAAATGGCTTATAGATGAAGTCTCTTCTTTAGTGGTATGGAAGAAGGTCATAATGACCATTTTTTAATTTTTTTTTTTTCTGTCTTTCTGGACTATAATTTCTTATTCCTGATGTCTAGCTCCAGCTTGACAATTCTCACAAAACAAGTACAGGAAAGCAGGTAATACAGCTGCAGCTTGGCCAAGAGACATGATGCAGCTACTTCAGAAGCTATTTTAGAAGACCACAAAGAAAATTAGCAGCCATCTGCCATTGTTCCTTGAAAAGACAGCTCCCTGTGATTTGTGTGGAGATCTGTCACTAGAAGCACACTTCCCTTAGCACAAAATCTTTCTTAAGCACAGGGATGCATCTGCTGGCCCAGACCTACCAAATATGATCATTCTGGTTAGGGTATAATGCTTACAAATGTACCAATGCTTGTGGCTGATGCAAGAAGGTCAAGACCAATAGAAAAGAGAAGGTATGACCAAGACTCCGCAGCACTCAGAAGCTGTTTGAGCATGCTTGACCACAAGTCACGAGCAGGGTAGTTCTGGGTAAGGTAGCTTGTAACGAAGGGTATTGATACATTATGGCATTTGAGAAAAGTGCCAACAAAGACGTCCCCCTTTTTGTTCCAGGCTGGTGACAGACCTCTGATCTGGTCAATGGCGCCTGTCCGCATCGCCTCTCACTTTGCGATGCGCACACCAGGAGAAAGTTATGTGCAAAGTGCCTCTTATCAGTGTGCAAAAAAGTATGGGGTTTGAATTTCTGTGCAAACTGTGCAAGACTGCAGTATGTTTGCTGACTTCTGGAAGTCAGAAAAAAAAAAAAAAAGAAAAAAACCCCAAACAAACAGTGACTTACCATTAAGCTTTGCAACCTCATTTTTAAGTTCAACATACTCTTCATATAATGGTCGCATCATCCTGCCAACACCAGCTCTCCAGCCTTCCCAGGCCCACAGTCTTTCCTGATAATCTGTGCTGTTAGCCATAATAGCGTCCAGACCTGTCAGGACAAAAAAAAAATAAGTACTAGGCCTTGAAAAAGCTGAATCTAGTTTCCTTTTACAGCAGGCAAATGAGCCCAAGCAAGAGAAATTTCATTAACTAAGAGGAAAACACTTTGTGTTTTACATACTAAAATGTCCCATTATTTTATTGCATCCTCTTCTGATTTAAGGTTTTGTCCCCTTCTTAAAGAGGAAGACATGGAGACAATCATGAGTTCCTTAAATGCTCTCGCTGCATTAGCTTCCCTTAAGCTGGTAGCATTCTTTGGACTAGCCTCAACACAATGTTGAGTCCAACCAGACTTTGATGATGGGAAAAAAATAGGCTCCTGTAATGTAGGCAAACCTTAGGTGACACGCTGAGCATCCGTCTCCACATTTTGTTTACTACAAGTAGGAGACTATGTCTCACAGGCAGAAGGCCCACTGGAAGTCCCTGAACTGCAAGGTGCAATTAAACTATGACTAAGCTTTAGTTATCACAATATATCTATTGGAACTACAGCCTGTTCTCTTGCAGTCAGGAGCCACCCTTGGGCTTTTTCTTTTTGAACCCTCAGTGTGAAGGATGCAGAAGGGTTAGTGATTAATACCATACCTGGCTCCAGCACCAAACACTCAGATGGTTTGTTGATTTTACAGACAGTCCCAGTGCTGTAGATGGTACTCATTGTATTTAGCACAGTGCTCAGCTGCAAGTTAGATGTGAGATAGACCGTTAGAAACCCACTCTGTGCAAAATAACAGCAAATTACACTAATTCCTTAAGAGCTCAGTTCAACACTTCACCCACCAGCTTAACATTTAAGCATATGTTTAAGCTCCATAGAGATTAAGGAAAGAATTTGCCTCAATGCATTACTGAACCACAACCTAGCTGGAAAAGACAGATAATCTCCCAAATATATGACGTAATCTACAGCTCCTTAATATCCAGTCAGACAGAGCTCTGGATTTAGTGAGCACAGACTGTCATGAGACAGCTATCGATATACAGCAGCAATAAAACAATGAAGTGTAGCAATGTGCTTCCATAAGCATGGACCCACCCAAACTTTCCAGGGAGTTCGTGGTTTTGAATGGTAGCAAAAAGGACCCCTTCTGTAGATGCTGCCAGGCTGACTGTTGCTTGTGGCTTTTAACGTTGCCTCACAATGAATGCACAGATCTCCTTATACTCCATGACAGAAGTTACAGCTCATGTCTTGGGTCAGTAGAAGGTCAAATGCATCTGGAATCATTCAGCTCTATCTATCTCAGAACCTACGCTACATAGCTCTGGTTTTGGTTGTTTGGGGCTTTTATTATGTTTTCAGGTCTTCGTACCTCAAGAAAAACATGCACCATTTTTAGCTTTTCCTTTAGGACTATGTTATTTCTCACTTAAAGTTTTAAATCAGAACTATGTAGAGCTGTCAGTGAAAGGGTAGTTAAGGACCAGCTCTAACTTATCTCTGTCAGGGATTTTTTTTTTTATCAGTGAAGGATATTTAAATATACCTATGGAATCCCATCAGACTGTACAAAAGGTCACTTTTCAAGGAAGAATCAATGATTTCAGCCCCAAGGGTCATTTATCTAGGTAACTGCAAGTGTCTAAACAGGGAGGATAATGAAGAAAATACTTCCTCAACAAAGACAACATTACCATCAGTGGACTGCTGTGCTCCAAAATAAATATAAGTTTGTATGAACTGTCAGCATTCCCACCAAGGTAATCTGTTTTTCCAGAAACACATCTCATTTGGATCAGACAAGAGATCCAGTCAGCCCACTGCTTTTCTTGCATGGTGGTTAACATTGCTGATATTAGAAGAAAACTATCAGGATCTTTCTGTAATCAGGACTGTAGGATCCCCTAACTCAGTGCTGTGTTTCAGTTTGATCTCTAGCGAAAGGAAATTAATTTAACCCTCAACTGTTTGGTAATAACCCCCTTTTGAGTCTGCATAGCTGCTCACTCCAATTCCACATATAGTCATTACCCATATACATGCATTTTACAGGAACTTGTCTGTGGAAATGTTGAATCTCATTGTGAATCTTTCTGGCCTTCAACAGCTTTCTATAGAAGGGGGTCACTAAACCTCTCCAATCTCATGCATCCCAGGGTGCCAACTACATAGAAATATCACCTCTTTTTCACAGTGTGATAATACAACATGCACAGAGAAAGAAGGACTTCCTCCACCTTGGCCTTTTTGACTCATTGAATGTCCTTTCACCCATCTCCTTCTTTCACCATTGCCCTAGGTTTGGACTTAGCCAAGCACTTACCACAGGTCCTCTTTTCCTCCTATGACTAATCCAGCCATTCACACAAGGACAACTCTGAGGCGTGTGCATTTGAAATCCATTGCATGGGTTACACACTAAAACTGCTGACTTGAGTGGGACCTGGCTTCCTAAGGCAGACCACTCCTCTGGTCCTGTACTGCTGTGAGTACCTTGTACATGTGTGCTTTCTGTACTGGTGCTGGGAGACAGCATCATCCCGAGACAAGTAGGATGGCATTAGCACCATGCCCTCATTTGGGGGTGTTGTGGGAGGCAGCTCAACACACTCAACAAAAATGAGCCACATTTCAGCAACTTACTCTGTTATATTTTTCTGGTGACAGCACAGATGATCCTCTGTCCTGTAGAGCCTGGATCTGGAGCCTGGTGGTGGCATTCTGGATTGCATTCCTGGAGGCCTCATCATAAAACATGGACCACTTGGCGTTCGCCTCATTCTGGAAGGAGTTCAGACAAACCCTGAATTACTCTGTAGAAAGAATGCAGCAGCCTAATGTGCTCAATGAGCAAAAATATTACTTCTATGGAGAACTTCTTTTGTGGAGAAGACTTGTGGATTGCAGACTTTGCACTTGCACTGTGCAGTGAAACAGCTGGAGAACTTCTTTGCTTTGTTTTAGTCACGCACCCAGATAACATTTCTCTTTTGGAAACAGCAAAAAGCAAGACTGTCTCCTCACCCTATGCCTGGTCCAGCATCACCTAGCTGTGTTCCCTCCTACTTTAAATAACCACGCATTCTTCCTTTAGTTCTTTTCTTCACCCACCTGTGCCTAAAAGAAACCAGATACAAGCCAGGGCACAAAAGACAATTCCCCATTTCTGCTTCTGTAGCAGTGGCAGACAGCAGCCAAGATACTAATGTTGAGTCTTTTCATTATGAATATCAGATTCTTCTGAAGTTTCGGTACATAAAAGAATATACTTGGGCACAGAAGGCTCTAAACAGGTGCCTAAATTGGGCATCCAAAACTTCAGTGTTTTGGATGAGACCGCTTTTACCACTGCTGCAGTTACATGCGATAATTCATGAAACTCCCAAATTGTGGATGCCCTCTTCCTGGAAGTGTTCAAGGTCAGGCTGGATGGGGCTTTGAGCAATCAGGTCTGGTGGAAAGTGTCCCTGCCCATGGCAGAGGAGTCAGAACTACATGATCTTTAAGGTCCGTTCCAAACCAAACCATTCTATGAGCCTATGATTCTATGATCTTGGTGCACGAAGTAGCACTATAAGAACATTATTTGGATTGGGGACCGTTTTATTTTTATTCACATTTTTTTTGATGTGTTTGTACATAGTTTAACACATCAGCACCCATCCCAAATGTCAACAAGAACAATACTAATATTAACCTGTGTCCTTGGGACAGTTTGATTAATTGTGTTCATTGCAGAGCTTCCTGGGTTATAAAGAGGGCACCGGTAACGCCCATCCTCCCTGCTGAGGCATCAGAAAACACAGATGTCATCTTGTGCCTGAAAAGCTCTTTCAGGCATACTTCAGCCCTGTGCAAGCACAGGGTGAGGCCAATGCTTTTGTCAGGGCTCTGACTGGGTTGTCTAGTCTAGCCCCATGCATGATTTACGCTCTGGTGGACAGAGGTGGTGGCAGACATAAACCCTTGGCAGTCCCATGTCTGCATCTCCCCCTGCCCACGCAGCAGCCCCTCTGCAGCAGAGCAGCCATGACTGGGAGACTTTCCAAACTTTCCCTTTCATGGGAGCAGAGCAAACAGCCCTGCTGCTTCTCAGCAGGCAAGAGCTCGATAAGCATCACTGTGTAAATCTGTTTCTGAAATACTTGTCCACTGAGCAGAGATAGAGAGGTGCCTTAGGAGTGGTGGAGCAGAAGAGGGGGCTCTTTGGCTGCAAAAGCCCAGGGAAAGAAGTTAGTTTGCTGTGTGATTTTTCCCCAATTAGAGGAACATGTTGATAAGTCAGAGGAATAGTTATGAAGTTTGTGGCTCAATTTGCAAGGAAAATGGATGGGAAGGAGCCAGAAGGGACAGTATTAATCAACTTTGCTCCTTCAGCAGAAAGGGAGGAAGGGAAGCAATGAGTTTATTACCAGTGCTACTGAAGAGATCAAGTGAGAGAAAACATTCTCTCTGAGCACTGGACTAATTGGTTCTTATTGCTGGTATCTCCTCACGTATTTTATTATCATCTCATTAATGCTGAAAGTACTATATGGGGCTTTCATTTTATGTGTTTGGAAGCATTACAGTTTAAGTACCTGGTGCCTCGGAAAACATTCCAGATTGACAATGATTAGACATTAGGATTTCTTCCAGCAACCACTCTCCTTGCTTTAATTAGGAAAAATGATAATTAAATCATGTTTTAATTAAGCTATAATACCACAAAGTGGGAGACTTGGACCATTGTGCAACAGTAGATATAGGATGTTCAGCCTCATTTTTATGCTCAGGATTGTTTTTCTCTAAAGACTCAGTTAACTTTAAAATATACAGTGCTACAAAATTCAAGGTGGTTTTTTGCATTTCAAAGGCTCCAAGGTTAGGAGATGCTGGGCTGAGGCATAGCAGTCTTAGTAACCAGACCGATCATGGCTGACTGCTCTTCATAAACACGATACTTGCCCAGAGATCCTGTTGGCTGGGACAGCTAGAGGTTGGTGTTGAGAGGCGTGAAGAACTGTTTTGCAAGGTAGCATAAGTACAGGTGCTGTGGTCCTTCCTGCACACAGAAATTGACTTGCCAAACAACATACTAGACCACTGCTGACATCCGGAAATCCATAAGCTCACTTCATTTTTTCCCCAATGTAATACCTCCAGGCAGTCTACCAACAGCTCTGACTATGAGAAGAGTGATGATGGGTGGGGGTGTGGGGGGAAGCCCCCACTAGGTAAAGGCGCTATATAAAACCATCAGTAAACATTTAACCGAATGCTTACATTCAGAAAGTGTTAATATATTAGTGAGAAGTAAAACAATTTCAGCAACAGGGAGGAGAGAGTATTGTCCATGTCAGTAAAAAGCCCAGTGTTAGTTAGGTCTTATGAAAAGTGGGAGACCTGAGCCCACGTGGGCGCAAGATTTCGATCCCGCTTCCTCATGTTGGAGGGCAGCACCTCCCCCAGGCCCTGGGAGAAGACCATCTGCTCTGGGCTGTGCCTTCTCCAAGAGGAAACGGGTCCCATATGGAAACTCTTTGCCAGAAGGCACTGCTGATGCTAGACTCTGAAAAGGCGGCAGCGTCTCCATCCAGCTCAGATTTTGGGGCCAAACATGCAGTGCTCCCCCACCTTTTCACTCTGCTTGCTCTGCTTGGCTAGGGACAAGTCCAGCCTCTGATCACCCCTGTGCAGTATGAGGGCAGCCCAGTCACCAGCCCTGGACTGTAGAGACTGGTAGTGGCCCAGGCATCTCCAGCAAGGCATTGCTACATTAAAGCAAGACCTTCTACTCTCCTGAAACTAAACCAGAATTCCCAAAGATGTAGCACTCCAATTTCAACCAACCTCAGTGGAACCAAAATGAACTAGAAAGTAGCTGTCAGATTCCTCAAACAACAGTAAAACCCACAGGATGGAGCACTTACCATTTTCTGGGCAGTCTCTTCAGTGATGTTGGTGTTATAGTTCCATGAGGCCAGGGAACTCTCATAGCTGATACTTTCTGCCCTCCAGTTAAACTCTTCTAGAAACATTTGGGCTTGTTGTGTGACATCCTGAGGGGTCACAACAGCACTCAGACAACAGAGAAGCCAGAGGTGGACCAACATATTTGTGTCTGGGCTGAGAACCTCCCAACGAAGTAAGTTTCCTCAGGAAAGTTTCTCTGTCAGGCTCTCTCTCATCAGCCTTCAAGCATGGCTAGCATGAAGAAAAAAAGGTTGAATCCAATTTGCCAGGCCTTTTATAGGTTTTATCCATTGTAGGAGAGAAAGGAAAAAGTTTTTTATAAAAAGCCAAATAAACAAAAGTCAATGATTAACTTTGGGAAAACATAATTACTCCTGCCATTTTATGGCCTTATTATAAAAGGCTTTTACTTTTGGTTAATGTTTCCCAAATGTGCTGTCAATGATACAGCTGGTCACTTTATCTATAGCCTGCCCATGTCTTTGGTAGCTCAGAATCTGTGAATCCTTTAACAGGTTGGTGATAAGCTGTAAAAATATTTAGAAACTTCAGCGAAACACCAAGCCATGAACCTTAACTCTGAGGCAGGAAGAAAGCCCCCCACTTAGCCTGACACCAAGTACCTGCTTGGGTGTTTAGGCCTGTGCTTTAAAAGCCTTTGCAAAGCCTGAGTTATTTGGAGAATATACCTCATTTTCAAAGCAACTGGGGCATATAAAACCGATTTTTAAACATGTACACTGAATCATCAAAAAGTAGCAAAAGACTTCATGGGATCATAGCCTCTTGCGTAGAGACCTAATCTGAACTATAAATCAACTGGACTTAAGTACTAAGGTGACTAAGACTAGTAAAATGACTTCAGTTTAATATCTAAATACCTTTGCTAATCTAGCTAGGAACCTAGCACTCACTGCAAATCAATGGCAGAAATCAATGCATGAATTAGTCTTGGAAATGCAGCTTGAGTTGAGTATTATCGATTAGACGATACCTCAGTACTTTTTAAATTAGCCTACTTGTGCTCAGTTGGTTTTGTTTGCCGTTGGTTGGTTGGTTTGTATCTTGGGGGCAGGGAGCTTTTTGGGATGCAGCTGTGCAGCCACATCCACCGGGTTGGTTTCCAGTTCCTGGCAGATCTTCTCCAAAACCACCACGAGTCTGTCTGCGCAAGACCAACAGCAATCAGCTTCTTCATTGTCAAACCCCAAGAAAGAGCCTCAAACCCTCTCATCTGTAAAGGACTGAGCACAGCGTGGCCTCAGTATGGCCACCAGCAACAGGCATCCCCAGAAAACAGAGCCAAAAACTAGGGACCAAGCTTGAGGAAGCACCTTCATTCAATATCTTCTGATACCTACATCATGTAGACCAGGGATAAGTGACCTCTGTCATCCATGTGCAATCCTCTAACGATCTTCTTTTTTGAGGGAAAGCCAACAGCATTCACTCAATCCTTCTGTAGAGGTCATTTTCCCTAAACTCCATGTTGCTCTTCTTGGTGCCATCCAAAGTTATCACATTTTGTGTTTCCTCAGTGAAGGCATCCATGTCTGATCATAGCCAAAACCTTATCAATGATCAGTAACAAAATCACCATCTACATTTTACATGCTGATACACACCCATGTTCTGGCAACATTAGCCAACACTGACTCATATTCCAGTTGTGACCTTTTTGGTAGCACTGACACTCACTCAGCTGTTCCCTTTTTTGCCTCTGCACATCTGGTTCTAGGGTGGCACTAATCAGTGCATTTTTAATTTGTCCGGGCTGAAGTCCATCACACTGATTTCAGACCATTTTTCCAACCTTTTTATGATCATTTGGAATTGTAATCCTTCAAAGGACTCCCAGTTTGGCAATGCCCCCT
This sequence comes from Merops nubicus, assembly GCF_000691845.1. Taxonomy (NCBI): domain Eukaryota; kingdom Metazoa; phylum Chordata; class Aves; order Coraciiformes; family Meropidae; genus Merops; species Merops nubicus. The sequence continues at coordinate 2,576 of NW_008605188.1, read as the reverse complement.
GCAAACCCGCTAATCCATAGGTTTTCTCTTCCCACATTCAGATCACAGGGCACACAGCAAGGCCCAGGAAAGCTATTGCTCAAAGGGACCCCTCTTCTTGACTGAGAACTGTGGGACCTGTTTTTTAAGTAATTATGTGCTTTTTGTGATTCTTGTCTAGCTCCTTGCTCCTTAATTTGCCATGTGGTGAAATGTTGAAAGGTTTTTGTGTTGCTTTTTCATCTGTTGTCTGCCAGAGCAGAGAATTACATCTATTATTACTTTGATATGACTTCTCCTTCAGTAGAGAACAGGGACTATGTTGACTGTTTTAACTCTTTATTTTCTCTTCTATGCTGGTAAGTCAACTGCATCATCACTGGACTAGTATTTCTTAGGGTACCAAAACAGCTGGCTGATCAAAATGCCCTTTTTACATTCAGGGGTTATTTTTTAACCCTTTACAGTGCTCTGGTACCTTCCTCAGGGGCAGCCCTGGCAGTTGTTTTCTACCTGCTATGGTGTAAGGGTTGAAGTGCCCAGAATTGGGGTTTGACGTATGGACAATTCCCTTCTCTGCAGAGATGTTGTGAGACATTAGTTTCTCTACAGAGACGATTCTGTGAAAGAAAGCCATCAGCTGTTTTGGAAAAGGCCAGATGAGTACCAAAATATTTCTATTGGCTTTTGCCCAGGATGTGACCAATCATGGATGTAAGCCAATTGGGTGATCAGCAGCAGGTGTCCTGCTTGTTAAGAGAACAAGATTAAAGCAGGCCCTGCCCGGGGAGATTATTTTTTGGTGGATGTACCAGGCAGGGTTTCCTTATTACATAGGAAGGACCCTCTGACTATCTCTCAACAATAAGGTAAAATCCAATCATGTTCTCAACTGGCATTTCCTATAGGATGGCTTTGTGAGGGGTGTTGAGTTCCTTATTTTCCCTTCTCCGCTATTGTATCGCCTGTGGTGAGTGTGACTGTTACTTTGTTTGTTCTACCCTTTATTAGTCAAACTACACTGTTTGTATCTTCTCTATTGTTTGAATTCATTGCTTCCTCTATTATACCCACAACTGGCTGAGCCATGTTGTTTTGCCATTTCTAGAAAATAGGTAATTGATCTATGCTGATTTTTCTGTTGACAGCCTTGTCTTTCCTGATGGGGTATCTAACTGGAAAAACAGGAGTCACCTGTGTCCCTTGCTCCAGCCTGTGGCTGCCACCTGCTCATGCACAGCCTTGAAACCCCAAGGGGTGTCTTCATGACCCCTGAGCCCCAAAGCAGTGGGATACTTGGGGGATACCTGGAGGCGAGAGAAGAGTGTCACCTCATTTTGTACAGGGAGTGCATCTGCACCTGCATTTAAATATGGGTGCAAGCATTGTGGTGAGCTGAAAATGTAGCAGGAAGAGTTACACTGAGTTTTTCAGTCTTATTTCTAAGTACTTTTCTATTGCACACTTAAATGCAATACTTCATATTGTATCTAATTAATGTCAGAATTACACTGCATCTTTCTTGCCATTGCCTTAAAGCAAGAGAAAGCATTTTAAACTATGAGATGATTTGGCACAAACTTAAGTTTTGAACAGCAGTGTTACAACAGTGGGGAGCCATGGGGCTCCATGCATATCAAACTTTCATTGATGGATTTGCTCCCATTGAGCAGATACGTGGGAGACCACTGGATACACCCTCATCTGTATCAGCCTTGCTACCACGGCAGGCTTTCTGAAGGATAGCTGGGCTGCAAGCTAGGCATGATCTGTGTAGCCTGAGATGGTGATAGCAGGTCTACAGGAGCAAATGCTCATATCAGCTGGGAGCATTTCCTGGGGTGGACCTTCAATCTGTTCTGGAAAGCTGTTGAAAGCACGGAGACAGTTTGATGCTACAGCAAAAAGGAAACAGCAACCAACTAAGAAGGGAAGTACCTTGAGTCTTTTCAGGAAATCCAAACCTGCAACAAGGAGCAGCTGTTGGGTTTGGGTGATAGAAGAACAGCTGGGAGTTAAAATCTGGTCTCGATCAAAGACGTTGTTGTATGTGATGGTGGCCAGCCTGCTTGGCTTGAAGCAAAAGTGACTATGTCAGTTTGCCATCATTACGGTACAAAGGCAGTGCGTAACCTGATATGCTGACCCAGGTTTGTTCTCCTCCAGTGTGCCAGTCCTCATCTCCACTCCTTGGGTCTGCAGTGTGAGTTGTGGCTCCCAGCTCCTACCCAACACTCCCAGCCCAGTAGTTCCCAGGGTCGTGGTGATCCGACATCTGCTTAAATAGCTGCCCACCGATGTCCATCTGTACCCTGACTTTCTTAGAGCAGTCTTCTGCCTCACCACTTATGTTGTTGGCTGAGCTGTGCTATGAAACCGGGACTGTGATAACAGCAAATTGCCTTTAAGGCATGCCTCTGTCCTCTGTAAGAAACTTTAAAATTTCTTAAAATACTATTATCAGGCCACTTTTCCAGGCAGGAGCACCGCTTAAGCTCTGTGCTGCACTGTGTCATCCTGCCTAGCGCACAAAAGGCGGGCAGAAGCGTTATCCGGTGACTGATTTTGCAGAAAGGAGCCCCGAAGGGCTGTGGCCG
>NW_008605187.1:25867-58486 GCF_000691845.1 Merops nubicus | reverse complement strand
CGGGGAAACCGATCCCAGCCCAACCAGCACACACACGAAGCAGGTATTTTAATTACCACCCAGGTCTCTTTTTCTAAACATATTTTCTGTTCCCAAACCATCATCTGGAAAAACAACACACATGAAGCACTCAAATGTGGGGAATCAGGGATATGACCCCTGACCAAAAAGAAGAGAATAATGCAATAGAACATTCAGCCGGCTCCTGAGCTCTACATGATGCAACTTCACTGGAATTTTTCCCAAGCATTCCTCACTTCAAGGAGGAATGTTACTGTGTTTCATTGGAATTAAGCACAAGCAATCTGGTATTACCTTGGAAACACGAGTTAAATCATAGGGACCAAACCCCCTGCATATATAAGGTGCCTGAGGAACAGGATGCTATCTCTGTTTATCATAAATACATTTGGGAATTGGCTTGTATTTGGTTAGCAGATATCTGTATTTTCTCTCCCTGTCAGTCCTGCAATTTTCCTTCCTGTTATACAACTGCAACCCTTTATTTCCTGTACCTGACAGAGCTAATCTGGGTCAGTGATATGTTAACTCTGGTTCTGCAAATGCTTCCAGTGGCAAGCCACAAACCAGCCATGCCTTTCTCCTGCAATGGGAAACTAAAAAAAAGGAACTCTAAACAGGCTGCAGTTGGTGTTCATTCCAAAAAACATGTGTAAAACCATGCAGACACAAGAAGAAATAATTGTAAATCAATCATTATTACATTTAGGCTGGAAATTAGAAAATTTGAAATTAGAAAATTTGAAATTATAAAGACATGAAATACTCATTAAGCTTTCACAAAGATTCATAGGAGTTTGGGGGACAAAGCAGCCAGCCAGCTTTGGTACAGCTCTAGACAAACTATAGACAGGATCATGTAGTTGTGTTGGACACCATGAGATGGTGTTAAATTCATAACTCAAATCCCTGTTGCTTTCCTATCTTACACGTCTCATTTAGGAGTTTTTCCACAATTGATTCAACTATCTGATGAACCTCTGTCATTTTAAAAATCGGTATGAGAGTTTATTTTGGAAAACAAATATAATTATCTTCTAACATAAATACGCTGAAAGTCTTCCACAAAAGTTCAGCATTTGCTTTAAACCCCCAGCTAGTGAAGTGAGCAGTGATAAAAGTATTATTATAATGTTTTTCATGACAGGCATTGACGTGTAATAGAATAGTTTTGTTTGACTGTAGTTTGATGATAAGTAAAATATAAATCTGTATTTCATCAAGGAAAACATTAATTTCCAATTAAAAAAGCACCACAATTCTGTTTTTCAGTAACGTAAGCCCACTGAAGAAGGGTTTGACTATATCCATGTTGCTAGAGTGTCACCCACTGGTCACCACTGGTATGGCTGGACCGGCCATACTTGCCTAAGTGGAAAGTCAGGGGCCATTTGCTAATTTATTTTCTTGTCTTCATAATAATACAAGAGCACGGCTGAACTTTGAAGGGGAGGAGAGAATCCGAACTCTCATACCAAATCCTACACCAGTGACTTCACCTTTAATTTTCTGTCTCCTCACTGATGAAAAAGATGACCCTTGCTCCATTGTTCCATCTTCTTGTGAGAAGGTTACAGCTAAGTGGACATGACAAATCGATGACACACTTGGTGACAACTTGGTGATCCACGTATTGACAGTTTCTTTAGAAACAGCCCTGTTTGCAAAGCAGAGAGCTTGCACACCATATCTATAAACTAAGTCCACTTATTCCGTTGAGCAGGACTGAGGACTTGGCCGTGATTATTCTACCTTTGCCTTTTTGGGGAATCTGAGTAGCCACGATGTCTATGCACAATGCCAAATTATACAGGTTTCTTAATCTTTTAAGAGACTGGCTGGTTGAGAATGGAAAATACATTATTTGTACCATGCATCACAAATAAAAACACTTTCATTACTGCATGTAAATAAATTTCCTTTGAAGTAGAGTTTAAATGAAGGGAATCTAGCCAGGCACAGAAGCCTGTGGTTTATACACCAATATGCTTGCGCAATTTTACCGTGAGAGGTCTTCACAGAGGAACAAGCTACTTGGTAGCTGATTATCTCATAGAACCTGACAGCTTTCATAAAATATTTGATAGCAGCCATCCAGATTTGCTTCTCTCTCTCTCTGTTTAGTTTTTATATAACTTCAAATTATCAAGGTAGCAGGTGCTAAATAATCCCAATTTCTGCTTTTAAAAGCTTAACACAAAAATGTTCTTCTGCAGTGAATTAAATAAGGAAAATAGAAAAAGAATATGGGAAGTGCAATCTAAGAGGAATCATTTAAACAGTAGCAGATTTCCCCCAAGAGCATATTAAAGAGCTTTAGGCATTTATTTTGACAAGAATAATTTTCAGGGCTTTAATTGGATATAATCTGTTTCACTAGGGTTTAGTTCAACAACTGTAAAACACTGACATCTTCAGGTGGAAGAGCTATTGAAGTACATAAATAATAGGATAGTCTGAATATCAAATATTCAAGTTAGAATTAATTCTTGAACCAGGAGTTGTTTTCCTTTGAAGTTTTTAAAATTTGGCTCTTTTCTCTTTGAATGAATTATGTATAGCTGCATATACTTTTCCAAAATGTTAATGTAGATATGAAAATGCCTGAAGCCTTTCCAATATGTGATTTATGTTTTAAATAAGTCTAAAAGACATGAAGGTTCTTCACAAAATATCCTGGAAATCATCAGTAAAATCAACAGTTCTTTATGAAAATGTTTTTCAAAGGATTTACTTTTTATGGGAAAGTCAACTTTTTCTAATCAATTTTTAATCTTGGTACAAGTGAACAAAGCATTATTTTCCTTTAATTTCTTAACTTGTTTCTAGCAGGCCTTTTAAAAGTAATGAAAAATAAATTAAAATACAGCTTTATGGTCCTGTTTTTTAATTCAGTTTCAGACCCATCAGTGGAGTTAAAGGTCAGAAGAGATTACTACCTCCTTATTCAAGACCTGCCCAGCTTCAGTGTCATATTAAGATACACAGGCTCCTCCTCATCTGAGTGCTGTAGCCAAAAAAAATCACATGGGCTAATTTAGCCTTAAGACAAACTACAGCAGAAAATGAATAACCCCCCAAATTGTTACCTACTTGGAGAAATCCATCTTTCATTCTCCAAATCAGTATCTGTTCAGTAGCATTGATTTCAGTATACCTATACTAACTGTTAATCTTTAACAGCTGACTTTTGACACTTGTTCTCAGTACATGGGTGCTTATTTGATATTTCAGCCAAGTGTTAAAAGGGAGAATAACAGCTTTTGCATAATAAACACAATGTTGAATTTCGTTCTGGATTTGTAGTCCATAATTATATAAGAAAGTAAAGCAATGGCTCCCACATGTCTCACAAATAGGTGATTCAAGAAAAATTGTCTGATGAGGGAATTCAAGACAAATTAACCTACAACATTGAAGCCTTTCATGAAGTCCTTACAGGTTTAAGCACTTTCATATTTAACTTGTTTATAAATCAAAGTATGAGCACAAACAATTCTTATTAAACCACAACAAGCAAGTGCTCATCTCTCATTAAAATTACCACAAACCAAATACAGGAATGTTTGGACACAGATATTGCAGATGTCTGATTAAACAGAATACTGTTAGTGAAGAACTATTAAAGTTTAAGACTGTCAAGGGTCAAGACAGACCCCTTGCTAAAAATGACAGAGGAGGAGTAAAATGGGCAAAATACTACCAAAAAGCTATAAAATGCAGACAGGGGAAGCCTGGTGAGGCTGGAGGAGCTCACCTCTGCAGAGCACCCTCTCTGTGCCACAGCAGCTGCCTGCACACAACAGGACTTGCTTCAACAGACAACACTCAGCTGAATAAACCTCTTGAAACTTTTAATGGCCTTCTCCCTGTTGAATAATCTAGCAGCCTACTGACTTCTTTAGATGTTGGGATTCCTCCTAATGGGTCATAAGGTCAGTGGGGCACAGCCTTAGACCATCCTGTAAGACCTTGACCAACAGGCCAAAGCTTGCTGCTGACCACTGGCTTCCATTAGGGCTAGGTGACAATAGAACAAAACATTTCACTTGTGATCATACAGTCTACAAGCTTCAGTGTTCTGGAAAAGTTATTTCACACACTAAAGCTAAATGATCATGAAGACAACATATGAAAATTAGCCTATCTTTCAGAAGAAAACTACACCATAATCACTCATCTTATATAAGCAGTGCCCCTACATTTGTTCTCACTCGTCTTTTCCCCAGTGTTTTATTTCCAGTTTTGACTATGAAATGTACTATTATGTAAATACAAAACCCACTTCAATGCCTGTGGATTTTTTATGATAGCAGTGTGCATCCTTGCCCAGCGTTGTACATACTCTGCAAACACAAGGCTGGGAGACATAACTTACTTCCTCTCTCTAGAGCAATGACAACACACCACTTTTGCTCTCTAGAGGTCCTCCACGAGTTGTAATTGCCTTACCTTCAAAGTTCTGTAAGGACTTTGACTGATGAGTGGCATCAAAGGACCTGCAACTTGAGTTCTCTATATCCATAAGATACCAGGTGTCTCCCTCTGCATTCACCTGAATGACAACTCATTACATGTCCATTTCAATAAGGGACCAACTGCAATGACATGGTGGTGATGCCTATCACAGGTTGTTACAGGTATGTCCCAAACTAGCAGTTATCACTACCACAGAAGACAGTTTACTGAACTCCATTTCTACAGTAGAAGGTGCTTTCTGGTCCTGCCTTGCAACTTCATATCAGGCAATGACAGCACAAAGCAGCCCCTGCTTGTATCAGCCTGAAGGTATCACTCTAGATTTGAGAAGCAAGGGTGCCTGTAGAAACCACCAAATAGAGACTGTGATGCTACGTTACATCTGCTGAGAAGATCCAGCCACACACACGCAAAACCAAAAACATAAAAGTAGAAGTGTCCCTGAATGAATTTCAGAATGACTACTAAATAAAGGGTACATAGAGCAGGCAGAAAACAGTTCTCCCAGTAAAGCAGATGGGATGTGCAATGAAGATAACAGCCTCCAGGGCTTATTACCTGGTGACTGCAGTCATTTCGTCATCAGCAGATGACAAACAGATGAAATTCCTTTTTTGCCTTTTGTATTTTATAGAATATTCTCTTTTTGTATTCACTGTAGTGCTGTCTAAACAGTGCCCAATTGCTCTCTGAGATTACTTATTATTTCCTTTCTTAGTTTCAGAGTACCAGATGCATTTGGTCTTCTTGTGCATCTTTGGGATGCATTGAACAAACTTCATCCTAAGATCACTGAAGTCTGTGCTGTCACTACAGTCACCCATTCTGATACTGTAAGAATTGATGGTAAACCACCTGCTTTGGCAGGATGTTTTCCATTGAAGCAAAAGTATCTAAACAAATATCATGGGAATCCTGCAGCATCCTTCCTGTTAAGCAGCTGGTTTGTTTTTCTTGGGCTTGTTGTAAGTGTTCTGTTCTTCACCACCACTACTCAAGTAGAAGTGGAACTGAATAATAATTGTGAATGAGATGTACACTCCAGTCACTTAAAACTGCCCATTTAGAGTCTATATACACAATTTGGAGAAAAAAATGAAACGTCGGAAAGCAAGGCTTAACATATATAGGCATGGCTGAACTATGAGAGTGCAACAATCATTTAAAATAACATTTTTCACTCTAATTCTCTGAAGTTTAAAGCTTAATCTCAATCTCTACTCTTCCTTCTTCATGGATAGACTTGCTTCATTCATAGCTGCTCAGCAGCAGTCTTCTTCAGGTCTCTGAGTGCCAGTTCTGACAATCCATTGAGAAACTGCTTGGTACTATTAACATTTCTACCCTGGAGTAATCATATGGGATCTCTTCCCTGCCATCAACCAGAGAAACAGGAATGTCAGATGAGCAATAAATTCTGCCTTGGTCAGCTGGCAACCCTTCCACAGGGCCCTGCTTGGTGTGGTGGGCACTCCTCAGGCTTGTGCTGCTGAGAGCTACGATAATTACAGCCTTTTGCTTGGTGCACAGGGTAACCTAATTTGACCATACTGTCAATTAGTCTTATCCTCAATCTCCTCTTTCCCACTGTCACCCACCTATAATGTGTCATGATTGTAGATAATTTCTAATTAGATGGGAGGTACTTGAAGGCAGGGACCATGTCTCTCCACACACAAGAGCCTGCGTGCTAGGGTTTCAGTTCTGATTTTCAGGCATCGCTGCAACACAAATGATAACCACCTAGGTTAACAGCTAACCTACAAAACGTAATCTCTATTTAAAAGAGAAGTTAATTAAATGTTTACTGGATGTCACACGATGTTAGCATAAAGAGCTTTATTTTATTTTTTTTAGGCAGAGAACTGTCAGATTCCCATAACTTTCAAGAGATACATAAAATATTTAATGCAGGAATGAAAAAAAAAATTATAAAAGATTATTCAAATAATGTAAACTATATCCAAACCTTGTTTACTTTTCTCTTTACTTAATTAACCTAAACTGTTAGACTGGAAGAGTCTAGTCACAAGAGCGATTACTGCAAGAGAGTTCAGTATAAAGTACAGGTTAATAACTTAATGTCAGTGTAAGGACTCAGTTCTGCATTGCATCCTCACGATGATGAGGATTAGCCCAGTTTAGCTTTATTGGCAGTTCTTCCCTCCCTATTCACATGTACCACCTAAAGAGTAAAACAACACCACCAAACAATTCCACAGGCAAAGGGCAGGATCATTCTCATTCATTCAGAATTTTTAAAATTTTTTTTGTTTTCATCAGGTTCACTTTTGCATAGATTAGGAGAATTAGCTGAGCTGGCTTTTTCTGAAGCTGTTACACTGACAAGACCACTGATGTATATTCATATGAAATCATAAATACACAAATTTGAGAAATATACATGGACTACAAATATACAGAGTGTTGACTGGGGCTTATTTTCCTTCCTCTCTTCTTGAAGAAACAATGCACTGACAGATGTCTAAACTGATTGGAAAGAAAGAAAAAAAAAATAGTTAAAAACACCACCCAAAACACCCCTGAAACTCTTCCCATCTCTTGTTACTTCAAGTGACTGGAACTACATTAAAGTTCATTTTGAAATGTAGAGAGTTTTGATACATCTCTTTACAGAGACTGGCCCATGCTGTTATATGTTATACTATTCTGTAGCAAGGACTCATTGAGAGTCAACTATTCTAAATAAATACTGTGAAAATTGTCCTAAAATCTACCCAGCATATACAGGAAGATACCTAAAAGCAACTATGACAAAGAATTCTAATAATTTTTTCTCATGTGCTATTAAGAGAAATAGAGATTTGCTGTCACTCAAAATTAATTTTAAGGACATGCTTATCCTACCTAATCAGTTTAAAGTAGCCAGAACCTCATTCTACATTTACTTGAATTTAGTGATCCTTGCCAATTAGCAGAGTAAAAGTTTACCCTACTAGAAGACTTCTGTTACCCTCAAGTATTTTGACTTGCTCCATTATTTCTGAAATACAAAATATCTAAAGCATTCCAAGAAACACTGTAAAATAGAACCAGTTATTCTCACAAATAAGCTTTCTTTTATGTAGCATGGGGGTGTAAAATATTTGTGATGTTGACATTTGTGACTTCGTAAAATCCAAATTGTGTACTTTGTACCACGGCCTACTCAGCCAGAATTCCCCTGTACATACTTGGCTGCTCACAGAGAGATAGAAGGAGTTACCAGATATCAGAACTGACAATTTAAAGCAGGGTAGGACTGTTCAATCCATATCTTCTACATGAGTAGGCCAAGAAATGCCATTTAAAAAAAAGTCAAATTGTTTCTCCTTTGTGCATCTAATATGGCCACAGAGGCACTGAGGACTGTATCTTCAGGAGAAACGCATGTTTTCCTCCAGTGTTTGCATATTAAATGACACTCTGCTTGCTGTTTGGTTTTGGATGAAAAGCAGACACCATACCTGTTAGCTGCCATAATGCTAGGACTATGAAGCAAAGTAAATGCTCATATTGAGCCCACTACAAGCAAGGGTCCCCGTGTATGGTGGTGCCAGTGGTCTGTGACAGTTGACACAATATTTGTGGATGCTCAGAAGTGCAGTGCATGTATTCATTAATATCTGCAAAGCATTTTTAGTCTTGAAGATGTTAACATACTACTGGAAAGTGGTACAGTAAGAAGATGGGGATATGGAAGTAGTTGCCTAGGAAATAAAATAAAGCAAAGGAAATCAATGGGAATATGGAAGGGAAAAGGGGAGGGGCATGTGTGCTAAACCCCAGTTTTCTTTATTCTCTCCAGCATTTAAAAGTCAATAGTTTGAATGAATTGAAACAGACTGCAACAAAACCCTAGTAAAGACTTTTAACACTCCATCAATGCAACAGTGGCATGATACAGCCAGAATATAGTAGATGTAGAATCTATGAGGCAGCTTATTTCCATGATAATATCAAAGGAAGTCAAGGAAACATATTACATCTAATTTAGTTTATCTCAGGCTTTGATGTAATGCCCTATTACAAATAATTATGCTAGAGAAAGATTGCAAAAAGAAATATTGGGTGAGCAGTCACTGGCTAAAGGAGAGATGATAACAGGAGATGTTGCAAGTAGAAACTACTGTAGGGTCACTTGATATTCTCCTATGAACTGTCTCACTTCACATTTTCATTAATGAACAAGATAAATTGAAACCCTACCAATGAAGCAAATCAGCAATAAGAAGATATAATGTGTTTATTCTGACTTCCAGTACGATATACATCAGAGAAACACTATTTAAACCTCAGAACATTATTAAAACAATAGTGAGAGAGTGTAAACTAGCCACAAGTCAATTCAGGCCCACTCTTCAAATTACCAGAGTGCGAAAATGCTGATTGTGACAGACACATATGGGAGCACACACACACACTTTCCAGCAGTAGGACATAAACTGTGTGATATTTAGCTTGTATTTTGTGTGCCCTTTCCTAAAAAAAAAAAAAAAGGGAAGGTTTTCCACAGTTCTGATAAGCTGACCAAAATGTATCTTATATAATTTAAAAGTGTGCACAAAAATTATCATAAGGGAAATCCTAAGATTTGTACGAATGTGAATATTCCCTTTAGACCTTGGGGTACAGAACGTATCACACATCTAGAATTCTATATTTATGCCCGCTGCCCCAGGTAATCTGGGAAACAGCACTTTTACCTATTGAGGGAATATAAAAGGAAGATTTTGGTATGTGTTTCTTCACTAGGAAAGCAGTAAAGCTGCTAAATAGACAATTTTAGCTTTTTCCATTTCTGAAGCTCTTATTGATCTTACAACCACATCTGAAGAATGCGCATGCACTTGAGACAACAGGCACAAGCTCTTACCTATAAGTTAGAGCGGCAGATCACACTCAAAAAAGCTAACTTGTAAATGTTTGAGGTTTCTGTTCAAACCGGTTCTTAAACACTGTATAAACGAGCAGGTTTTTATCCTAAAATCCAGGCTCTAATCCTAAACGTCATCAGTGGTAGCTTCAGGACTAGTGAGTGACTATTCCATGGGGTATAACTGCAGGTCAAAATTTTCCTTCCTACACAGGAGTGCTTTTTGGGATGGCTTATTATGCATTTTTAACTTTCATGTTGGTCATGTTACCATATTAGCTCCTCTCGCCATTCTCCCACACCTACATAAATGAATCTTTGTTGTTGGGTGGATGGAGATTTGTCCCTATTCTCTCTCATGCTGCTTTATGACCTGTTGCCTTGTGCTCTGACATTTGTGAATGTCAACAATCTTCTTTCTGACACCCCACCCATGACCTGTTGCTGTGCATCCCAGTCTGCTGTACGCCTGAGAACACCCACAGAGCACGTACAAGTTGCTGGCACTTCCAGCAGCTTTCTTTCAAAAGGAAAAAACTATGCAGGTTATGGAAGATCTCTTGGTCAATAACATACGCTGTGTTACACTAAACATAGGGTAATTTGTTTTGGTGAGTTGTGACACGTTTGAGAGACGTCGTTCCTTTCCTCTGACACCATCCAGATGAGGGAATTGGGGAGTGCTTGCAGACTCCGGATGCTGGCTGCACACCCGTAGAGCATCCCCACTCAGTGTTGTAATCTGACCTCATTACATGTCCCGTGGTGTGACCTCCACGTAAAACAAACCAACCAACAACTCTCCAGACACATAAGACAGAAGAAAGAGTATTCACAGGTAAGCATCTGATCTGGATGACCTGGGAATGAGAGCAGAGGGTTTCCAGACAGTGCCCAAGGAGGTAAGTGCAGATGTACCCTAATCTCTGCCAAGAGCCACTAGTAACATTGCAAGTCGCAATCATGAAAAAAAAAAAAAAACCAAACACAAAAGATTGAGAGCACCAATACTGTTACATGGTCGTTTTACTTTTTTACCTGGGAGCCCATCCTGGGTGATAGCTGGGTCACAATTCAGACACTCTCTACTTAAATCTGAAGTCATTGTTTAGCATTTTCAGAAGTATTTGCAATAAAATTGACTTTCCAACTTTGAGAGGTAGCATACTGAAATACAAACTGTTGAGCATAACCACCATGGTGTTTTACTGCAGCCCACTACTTGCTCTAGTGCCACCACACATTTATCTCCTTATACACGTATTTTAACATGAGGTTTGCTATTAGAAGTTGCATTATTTCTGTCACAAAGCAATAAAACCAGTGGATGATCTTATTAACTGGTGAGCAAAGCAACATAAAACACCAAAGATCAGAACAAATACCTGATTTCCATAGCACTATTTGCAACTTTCAAAATTAGTTTAACAACGGAGCTGTGTTGGAAGGCAGAACAAACCACTGCTGGCTAAGCCTTGACCCTTGTTTGAAAATGCAGTAATTGAAATGAGTAGTACAACAGAAGCCATAATTTAGTCTATGACACTGCTAAACAACATGCTGAAGAACATCACTGAATATTTTCTTTCGTTATTTCTATTCCTCCGTCATGTATTTCTTAAGGCACACGACATCTCAGTCAAGGGACGTATGTAATAATTTGGTAAGTGGGTTAACAAAAGGAAGAAAAGGATAGACACTGCCAGTCCCATGGGAGGGTGACAGCAAAGGTCATTTACAGCAACACAGTAATTGTGCAGCTGCAGAAACAAACTGCTCTACCTCACCACAGTACACTCTGCAGATAGGCAGAAGTCCTCATGGACCTTTCTACTCCTTACAGGATTGGGTGTGTGTAGGCTGCAGGGGGAAGGGTTTCTCCAGGAGAACAGGCTGGGGCAACTAGCTCTTCTCTTCTCCTCTCTCCCTTCCCTCTTTATCCATTTTAGCTCTCTTGCTGAGCTTATCACTGCGGTTTCTTAATCCTCCAATCTTCAAGGAGCAAAGGGAATCTAATAAACACATGATTAAATAGGCTGTTCAGAAGATTTCATCCTGCTGACAGAAGAACAACTTATCACAATACAAACAACAGAGAAGGGCAAAGAAAAATAAAAACAAATCCTCAGATGACCATGTGGCCTACACACATTTTTTTGAGTTCACTTGCTCCAGGCTGGACATTGGCCTGGAGTTGTTTTCCAGGACACCTACTCATTATTTTTTTTTTTTTTTCATTTTTTTATAGTGGAATTAAACAATTAGCTTTAACTCCACAATATGTAATATTTGATTTAGTAAACAGAAGAAATCTTTCATGAACAGTTATTTCTGAATAGCACAGAGCTTTACTCCTACACTGTGGTCAATACTTTTTTTTTTCTTTTTTTCCCCCCCCCCCCCTTTTTTTTTTTTTTTAATTTTACATTTAAAACAAATGCCTTCAGCCTACTTGCTGCTGTGGGCAGCTGTTTCTGGCAACTAGAGCTACTAAAAGGCATTTTAAACCAAACTAAAGAATACCATCACAAACATTCATTACAGATCAGTATCTTAAGTCTGTCAAAATAGCAAACAGCATATAGGTTCACAGTCTTAAAAGAAACTACCAGGTTCTGAATATATAACCCCTCCCTTTATGAAAGGCAAACTGTGCCCAATTATGTGCTTTATCTCCAATACAGACATTGTGTATTCTTTGGAAGATAAAGCGGCAGCGGAGGTCTGCACACATTCCTGTAGGAGCCCACTCTGACTGTCTGGGAGGGAATGTGTGTTGCTAAGACATTCCTTAGGTTGCTGAGAGTCAGCATCATCTACAGCCTACTGCAGTAAACTGCAGAAGAATGACAGGCATCTAAGTAGAAGCCTCTCTGCGTGTGTGCATGGGTACATGCACGCGTGTGTAGAAATGCAAATGCGGACAGCCTGAAGTTATTGGAGATCCTGGCCTGAGCTCCTCAGACGTTCAGGACTGGTTTCTTTGCCTAGGGATAGAACTGTACACTGCGTGGTGGCAGAAAGCGGTGAGGAGAGTTCCTCTATATCCACAGAGGGCTGGTTATGGCCTCAAACAGGTTATGTGAGCCAAAATTTGGAGACTGTTGCTTTTTGAGGGAATATAAACCCACTCCTTTGGGCAAGAATGACTTCAACACCTTTTCCCAAAGGCATTCAGCTTAATAATATTATTGAGACCACTAACTACTTCTGAAAATTAGATCCATGCTCAACTGTTTTGATTTGTGGCATCCCAGCAAGCTCCATATAACTGAATGTGTCATGCGACCTTGGAGCTGTTTAGACCATAACACCCAGCACAGGCGATTCCTGTCACTTCACATGAAATGCAAGCACTGGTTTGTGCTCAAGGAAATAGCCTCTGCAGAAAGAGGACAGTGGTGAAACGTGAATGCCAAAGAGTTTTGTCCTCTTCTCAGGAACATTACTTCATTGTGAAATGAGATTCTGAAGCCACAATAAGCCTTCTCTAGTATGCTTGGAAATAGATAACACGTAAACAGGAATTAAAAAATAAAAAATCAATTCTTGCTCACAAGCACTTAATTTACATCCCAATAGCATTTGCATACTCTTGAGAAGGTTGTGCTTATACATCATCTACCTTACTGATATACACTGAGTGAAAAAAGGAAAGAGAGGAGGGTCTCCTTGGTACTACAGTGGCTCAGTGAACCAAGCAGATGAACCCCCTGAAGTAAGAGCAAGGGAGACTGCAACCTTTTGTCATAAGCCTAGGAAACCTCTTGGCACAGCAGACTCCAGACTGTTGCGAACGACAACATCTGATCCACACGGAACATCAAGTTCATCATACCTTCTTTGTACAACTCCCCTGCCCCCGCTATTTTTGGCTAAGCACTAAGGTGGGTGTGAATTGCTGAACTTGTTGCAACTGTTGACAGTACTTAATGAGCTGAGAGGAAAAGAATTTGCAATAAATTAATTTGCTCAACACGACACCTTGTTCATGACCTAAGAGCTCTGAAGGGCTCAGAATGAGAATACAATTATAGGGTATTGAAAACTGTCCTACATTTTGTCTAGTGTAAGCATAAGAATAAGATTTAGCTGCAGCCAACTGATTTCTAAGCATTTATCTCTTCTCAATGTTGTCATCTCCACATCTGCTCTGACATACAATTTAAAGTTTCATAATCATAAATTCTGGCACTGTACTTTCTATTTTGTAAAATCTCAGAAAACAAGACATGCTGTCCTGGGAAAGTAAGGAGGACTTCAAGCTGAGTGATGAATAAGTTCATAATGAAATACACCCTCGCTATGTCTTATTAGTACACCCTACTCCAGCCATACAACCCATGGATTGTATTTCTGCAAAACAGTTTAAGTAGTTAACAAACCAAAGATTTTTTTTTTTTTTAAATCAGCCCTAGTTAGAGCTTAGTGTCCCACAATAAATAAAAAAAATAAGCAAATGAGACACAAGCCCTAAGTAGCATACATCAAACTAGTTTTCAATATGATACGTTCCTGTACTTAGGGGCTTTCCATCTTTTCAATGTATGTGGTAGCTAAGAAATCATCCAAAACCTTAGCAAGGATCTCAAATAGTAATTCAATTTTTAGGCTTCTGAATTAAGGCATCTTTAACTTGTCACATGGGACAAAAATAATCTTTTTTGATCTGTGGATTTTTAAACCTCAGCAGGCCCATGGAGAAAGGCGTTTTTTGTGGCCTTGAAAATGCAGGTTTATCTCATCTCCTGGGATGAGGAGAGCACTTAGATCCTAGTCAGAATTCTCTTCCTTTCCTTGCTTACTGTGTTTTGTTCTACTTTGGTCCTAAACTGAGTGGATGCAGGGATGTTGAGTATATGGACACAATGCAGATGGGATATAATGGGATATAATGCCTATGGGACAGAAGGAACAGACTGTAAGAACATACCTGAAACATACAATGGTTCAGCGAAGACAAAAATGATGCCTTCATAGCACTGAATCTCTGTGGCAGTCTAGGTAGCTAGGCTGATGTGGTACTAATGACACATGATACAGTTTTTCTTGCTTCTCTTCAATATTTTCCTCAAAGTCTTGGATCATCCCTTTGACACTGTCAGGAGATTCCCTCTCACCTCAGCACTGCTGTGTATGTATTAAACTATTCTCTCAAACAGTCGCACTCTCTCAGAACATTACCTATTTTGGTCACTGAAACTGCCAATTAGATCATTACAAGCAGCAAATTTTAATTCTTTCACATTATTAAGTTAGCAGTTAAGGCTCCATGCTATCCACAAGACCTTTTCCTCTCACAAAGGGTGGACTGTGCTAGCGCTCGACTGCATCTGACTTCAATCAGTAGCTCTACAGCAGTGCTTACGTTTCAGAGATCTCTCTTGCTGATACACAAGAAGCAGTCACAGATTTGCATAATGTATTCCATCAAGTTCAACTGGATACAACAGTGTAACAGAATACAATGTAGGGTAGTAATATGGGTGTACAAAAGAGAGCCACATACCACTCAGAGGAACAATTCCAATTATTTTGGTAGCTAGAAAAAAAAATAAAGAATTGTATATGTATGTTTTCAGGTGATAATTGTATAAAGCCGACAATACGAGTCACATTTTAAATATGTAATAAACACTAGGTAGCCATGTGGAATTTAATTCAAAAGGAATCAAAGCAAATCAAGAGGCAAACGATATAGTTCCTGTACTGTAATATTGTACCAGATAAACATACATGTAAACTTTGGTTTTCCATGAAAAGTGCATGCCTAAGTTGTGAATGTGGCTGACCCTCTGATGTTCCTTATTAACTCTTAGCATCTCAGAGTTTAGTAGACATAATTCTTACTCTAATTTTTATTCCTTCCCACCCCTTATTTATCATTCAAGAAGAGAAAAAGGTGCAGTATGACCTCCCATATAGCACAAGCTACAGCATCTGGCACAACAACATCAAACTGTTTGTAGTTAAAATCTATTTTACAGCTTGACAATCTGCAGATTCTAAAGATATAAGATAAAAATCTATCTACCACTATTTCAGTGGTAAAATACAGCTGCAGTTAAAATACAGCACTTCATTTACACTTGGCATCTCTAACAGTATGAACGGATTACTCATAGCAATTTATCTTTTGTTGTATTTGGAGAAACCAGAGCGAGATACAGGTCCCGTGATTTCATAGCAACTGTTGGGAAGATGCTCATAACCAAGACAGCTGAACCTACTTCAAGCTTCTGTTTCGTGTACAAACTTTGGAACAGGCAGTCACCATTTAAATCCCTACCTATAAAAGAAAAGCTTATTAATTGCCTGTAGGCAAGATCTTAAACTTTGTATATTTAGTCATTTTACTTGTTATTGGATTAGTTGGGATTTAGAATGTCACACAGCACAAGCCTGTAGGGAACAGTACTGGAGGCAATGGGCAGGACAGGGAGAACAACAATCACTAAGTGCCACCTATTATGTTTGGACGCACCCTATAAAGAAAATTCTTTAGCAAAACCATGCAAAAGAGAATTCTGCCTGAGAAGTGAGAAAAATCCCCATGACATGCCTGCTCAGTAACTTCCTTTTGTTTCTCCATTTAGAAAAGGGAGCTTTTGGCTTGAGAATCCAAATCCTGCCAAAGTTTCAGTAGGAACGAGAATGACACTGAACGTCACAGGAAAAGATCTCAGCACCCTCAAGTTTTTCGTCTACTTTTGGACTTGCCATTTCATTAACAGGCAGAAACTGATTCCTGGGGCTCTCAGTGCCAGAAACAATGCCACAATCACCCTTAAATACTAGGGGATTAAATTGCAGGAAGGAGTTTCTCAATGATTGAAGGCCTGGGATGTGGTATGCACAGCACACAGTCTTAGCACAGCTTAGCTTCCAGACTCTAACAAGTCTCTACAAAGCATGTAAAGACCTGTCTTGTTTCTGAAATACATACTTTTTTTTTTCTCCCCCCCCCCAATAACCTATTCCTCTATCAAATGCCAAATTCCTGCTTTTCAGCATAGAGGTAGTAAAGCTTCATTGATCCTTAACATTTTGTTCTTGAACACTGGTGGAGTCACGTATTCTTCCTGATCTCTCTTTTCAAACTGCCTACATATCATAGCCAAAACTTTAGTATCATTAGCCACAGGCAGTCAAAAACACATGGAAACTTTCAGAACAAGCTGTTGAAAATAGCAAATACTGTAAATGTGCTACAAGACAGGATTTTAGGGTGCAAAGCACCAAGCAGTTATAACAATAGATGGCACTATCACTTTTTTCTGTCATTAATACTTATGATCTATGCATATTTAGATATAGATCTAGATTTTTCACACACTTAGCATTTTTTCTTGCTACGCAAGAACAACTGCACCCTTTGATAAAGGATTATACAGAGTTTATTTACACATAGCTTAAAAGAAGGAAAATCAATTTGATGAAATAAAATTCAGGTTTTTGAAAACAAATCTGTACTGAACAATATAAACCAAAAGTGCACAGATAACAATAGACATTTTCAAAAGCAAACCACACAGAAGGCAACAAAAAGAGAAAAAAAATGAGCATTTGACTGACATGAGATTGAAAAAGAGCTTGTCTTAAGTTACAGCATTCACCTAAGTGATTAATCAACATTCCTGGCACAAGCCCAGAGTGAAGAACCATCTGATGTCAAGTTGGAAGGTTGTGCCTCTCCTTATTCAAGACTCACATTTCCTGTTCCACTGAAAGCAGCACCCTAAAGTGCATTCCTCTGTGTTGAAGTTATACGTAGCAGTTGGCAATGCTTTGGTGAACATATCTAAAAATATAAATCTAAACAGACACATTAAATAAAGACCTATGGAAGAATTTGAAGTTGCAAAAGTTTTGGGGAAATAAACTACTAAGCACCAGAGAGAGCACTTCCTGGTAGTAGTACAGGATGGCATGGGATAGAGTAGACCTAATAATTGGAACAGGTTTGCTGTGGCTATCATGCCACCAGTGCCAGTAGTCAAAGAGATACCATTAACTGTTCATTTTCAGATCAAATTCACAAAATTAAGATTTCAAAAAAAACCCAAATCACACACCATTTTCCACTGGTTCTTTACAAAAAAATAATTGCACACTTTTCCCCTGGAAGAGCACCACCTTGATACTCCCAGTTTTGCCTGATACTGTTTCACAGGATAATTTCCTGTATTCCTCCTGCTCATTCATTTTTAACAATATCTGATTTATCCTATCACTGTGTTTTTTTTATTTTCCCCCCAAAAATCAGAATTGTGCGTTAATATGAAAAAACATATCACCCACTTCCCAGCACTTTTCTGAATTCTTTTGAAACATACCATATATTTCTGCAGAACCATAGCTCTATCATTGCACACGATCCCCAGAGGCATGTTGTGTTTTACGAAGTAGTTGGCAAGTCTGAAAGCAGACCATACCCACTGCCCAGATGTTCTTTGAAACCAGTGATGAGACATCTTACAGTGAGGAAACAGGCTCATTACAAAATCAGTCTCAAATTCACAGAAATACTTTGCTTTACAAATCATAGAGAAGTGCCTGTAACTGCTCTTCCAATCAGTTCAGTATTGCTTTGTAAGTAAACTGATCAGCCTTTGTGTATCTAGGCTACCCGCTGCTTTGGGATCCTTCCAACTAGGTATCATCTCCCCTGTGATGAGAAGCCACAGTCATTTTGCCTACCCACTAAAGCCACCACTCTTCCCCTCCTGTAATGAAAACTACTCCCAGAGTTGGCTGCTTTCATTGGAGTCCTGCCAGTCCAATCCCAGGCATAAGGGACTTTGTGGAATGCAGGTATTTCCAAGGTGGTGTTCAGCAGACAAAAAGGAGGCACCCCTAAGCTGCTGCTAATGACAAGCCAATGAAAGGGGCTCTAACAGTAGCGGCAGAGGTCAAGATGTTAAGAGGATCCCTACCATCACTGTACTTTTGCCATCAGTGCCACCCTGGAGCACGAGAAGATGCAAGGGTCAGTTATTCACACAGCTGTCAAGGTAACAGCAAAAACTCACCTCTACTAGGGAGCCCTTTAGCACCATTGTGTCTAAACAGAAGACTTCAGAAGGGCTTCAGCACTGTGCTTTGAGAGTTGTACAGCCTGCTGTGAGGGAAGGTCAGCAGCCAGCTCGAAGTGCTGCTACAAGGAGGTGTGCCAGTGAGCATTATCTGCTCTGGTTGCAATTACATGGAGAAAGGAGTTAGAAGTATTTTAACCCTCTTCTGTTTAAATAGTCTGCGTGCTACCAGACTGTATAGGCCAAAGAGATTCCACTTCCTTACCACTTAACCTACCCTCCGCATCCTTCTCACCACTACACTCAAAACACGTTCTCCAGAGACTCACAGCTTGAAAATTTACTTTCCCACTCTATGATGCCAGCAGCCATCAGTGACCTTTAACACCTCCAGCCACTTTCAGTCTCCAAGCTGAATGTCAACAAGATTAATGAAAAATGAATCCAGTAAGAACAAGAGAAGCAGCTAGGACAGGTGTATGAATCTTCACCCCAAAGTAACACCATCAGTGGGGGTTACTGCATTTCAAACCACTAACTTACACTACAGTAATGACAAAACGCACAACCTTCCCTGAAAGCCCCTCTGCAAATGGAACTAGCAAGTCCCCATCATCTCAATTCTTCTTCGTCATATTACTAGGTATCAAAAGCTCTATAAAATGGCAGCAACATGCCTGCTTGCTGCAACTTCAAATGTGCAAGACTATTTTTACTGCATTCACAGCTGGAGACAAGTGTCAGCAGTTTATCTACACCTGTGCCAAATATTTGTTTGAAAGTAACCTAGACAAAATGCAAGACAAGAAACCACAGGAGTTTGTCAGCTTAATTACCAGATACAAACTCTTGTTGTGTCCCACTGCAGAGAGAAGAAAAAAAAAACCAACCACAACAAAAAATCCCCAAATCTTAGAGCCCCACTGGAAAACAATGGTCCCTGTGATAGTGGCATAGAATTCTGAAAAATTATCTCAGGGATGCACAAAAATGTGCAGATATGTAACAAAAGAAATGTCTCAAGGCAAAATAACAACATAGCATGGATAAACTTCAATATAAACTCAAAGTTCTGCAAGAAGAAAAAAATAATACAAATTACCTAGTATTTGAACTGAGATGCAGCTGAAGATGAACTACTGCCCACTATTTAAGGATGCAAAATGTAGTTATTGACTGAGAACTTTTAAAGACGTGTTACATAAGAAAGAGCAGAGCAGCAACAATGGATCACTTTTATTATAGAAACAGGACATCAGTCAAGGCAGCCATACATTCTGCATTTATAACTTCAAACCCATTAGCAACGTCATGCGGTATACATGTAAAGTAATATTTTAATTTTAGTTCACAGTTTTCTCTGCCTCTTTCCCACACACAGGAAAAAAAGATTATACAAAAGCACTGTTCTCATTCTTGCATCAATTGCACTGACTGAAATCTGATTTATAGACTGAATCCTATTAGAAAAAGAGTAGCAAAGAGAAACGCACATTTACCATAAGAAAAATTATCCAAGTGCCACATTGCTCTTTAAGTGTGCCACAGTACTCACAGTAGAAGGGACGCATTTACTCTACTAGATAGAAGCTGGCTGCCCCACAGAATGGGAAATGTCACATTACTTGAAATTGTTCTGGTAATTACTGTCAGTATAGAAGTCTCTTTTAATGGCAGTATCCTGCAGATTCCACAATTTTTAGTGCATTCAAGGACAGCCAAGAAAGGAGCTAAAAGGAGACAACTTTCACTGCTGTTAACGCAAATAATGAGAAAGTTTAACGTAAGGGCCCATGCTGAGCAGTACTGTGACCTGCAGTGTTAGATACTCATCTTGCTGATGTATAATGGGTGCATTCACCACCTCCAATCAAAACAGGGCTCCTTTTTATACCTGTAAGAAATAAGGTTGTTTAAAATTAGATTTACTCGTCAAGTGCCACTGCTGAGGTATTCCCTACAACATGTAGTATTGATTTCATATGTGTAATAGATGTATATTTAATCTTTCCATATATAGATTATGTAACCATAAGATGTTACTTATAACTCAGCAATACTCACTTAGTAGAAACTGCTGCTGTACTTTTATAGCTACAGCTTCTTAAAAAACAGATGATTATTATTTACAAAGGAAGTTGCACCAAATTTTGTGCTGCTGCATATGCAGCATTCATTGCCCATCACTCAGGAATTGTGCAAAACAAATGTTTACCTGCCAAACTTGCATGCCCTGTTTCTACAGGAGACATCATGTAGCACTGTTACCTTTCATTAGATTGCAAAATATTAATCCCAGAACTGCCTTCACCTACAAGAAGGTAGGAGAATCTTCATGCAAGGTTTTCTTAGTTTCTGCCTTTTTCTTCTTGTATTTAAGTTTGCATTTATAATTTGGGATTTCCAGGAAGTTATGAACTTAATACCTTTCAACCAAACTCAGCTGGTAAACAGCTGTAGAAGAAATTCAATGGATGAGGTTGGACCAGGCAGGGATTTAACAAGACCAGCTTCTGAGATGTATCCTGTCATGCTTTTATTTGCAATTGCTGATGACATCTGAACTGGATTGGGTGTTCCTGCAGTTGCAGTAGGGATGGGACTTGTGCATACATGGGTGGAAATTTTACATGCAACACACAGAATATAAGCAACTAAACACAAGAATGCAGCCAGAGAAGGAATAGTCCTATCAATGAAAAAAAAAAAAAAATGAAGTGAAAGGCAAAAGGATAAAAAAAGTAAACAATGCTGTATCATTTTATGTTAAATCTGTATTTTTCCCCTTCTCTGGAGGACTCGGAGGCTTTGTGCTATTTTAGTGCTCAGGCTATCATTTTGCAGAAGCACTTGAACGAACACTGAAGGACAAAGGTATCATTCTGAAGGGCATGGCTGTTTGCAGTGAGGTAGCCCTGAGATCTTGATTCTGTTGATTCAATCTCTCTTTAGATCAGATGAATGATAGGAAGTGCATTTATTTGTCAGCAACTTCGCAACTTTGTTTTTATTGCATCCGCCTACAGCAAAGCAAGGAGGTCACTGGTGTCTTAGTGAAACCCATCGATGGCCTCCCTGACAAAGGTACAACCTGAACAGAATGTACAACCTCATGAGCCACAAATTCTCTCATACTCACCCAAATATACGTGCTGAAGTCTGCTCTAGCTTCCTAAACTTTGCCTTTGAAAGAAAACTGGAAGCTGACATCCAGCTGCTTTATTGTTTAGATGACCCAGACTGTGTTTTTAAACACGTTTGCTCAGCTGAGCTATGAACTGTCTTCTTTGGGGAAAAAGAATTATGCAGAGCATTAAGACTGATTAGAAGACACCTCCTTTCATTTCTGAATTCAGAAGTCCTGTAATGTTAAGAAAAACAAGTCAGAAAGATCAAAGGAGAAGGGAAGGCAATTAGCAGATTGGCACTTATCCCTCTTCAAAAGAAACAGTTTTGCAGCTTTTTTTTGATAAGAACAAACTAATACCATATTTTAATGGGATCTTAGCAAACTATCATAAATCACAGGGGCATCAACTTAAGGCTTTTGAAAGATGTCTGCCTATTTTGAAATCTCAGTTGGTGAGAAATATTTGTCCACTATGGCGAGGGAAGAAATTCTAATATTCTAATTAACAGTTAAAGGAAAAAAATACCCCAAACAACAACAACAAAAACATAAAAGAAAGGACAGTGCAGACTATATAGAGGAAGTTTGGAAAGTTGGCACTTAAAAAGACAAGGACACCTTAGACATTAACTGGTACTTTTCAATGATGCCCAGGCAAACAACGAACCCTGCGCCCAGTAGAACCTCCTTTGCAGGACATACAAGTTTCATCCTGAAGGTCCCACTTCTGAATGAAGATACAAATGACTGAGCCAGACAAGAAGAGCTTACCTTATTTTGCAAATTCTATACAGCAGCAAAAGCTCTTCTCTGATCATTTAAAAACAGAAGAGTCTGCAAAGGCATACATGGACTAAACACAGGTACAACTGAAAGATGAACCAGGAACAGATGCACAACAATAAAGGTTAAATCAAAAATCTTGTCTGGGTCATGAAGCACCAAATTGTTTGTAAAGCAAACCAAGACACTATTAAGTATCCCACGAAGGAAGTTTTCCGTGGGTGGATGAAATACCGTGTTATTAGGAATAGGACACTGCAGTTATTGCTTGTGTTCTGAGATTTCTCCTCAGCACTGCCAGAACACAGCCAGGAGGTAGCCTTGGTTTATCTTCAAAGAATTCAAGAATGTCTTCAGCCAAGCTAAAACACAGCATGTTTTGTCTTAGTGAATAAACTAACTGAAGCAGAAATGCAACTACCCTTTACTAGCTAAATGGGTTATCTTAAAGGACGCGCAAGGAAATTATGTCCCTAATGATTCTATTGAGCTTTGTCTCCAAAAGGGGTCTTGTGGATATGCTGGATCAAAGAATAATTAGGAAATGGGTGAAATTGCTGCAGTTCCATTATGCAAGACTGAAAAAGGCAACATGGAAGGCAGCTGAGGCTGGCACTTAGAATCTCAGGCACTGAAAAACATCACATCGTACAGAAGATTGTTCTGGTTTTCAGTTATACACAGAACTACACTTTGAAATAGAAAAACAGGTAATAGCATTTATGACACTATGTGGGACAGAGAATACAGTAAATATTTGGCATGTTTAGCATGTACTGAAATTGTTATCAACACAAAGCTATAGTTAGTGCATGTTATCTGGTAACTTCCAGAGTACCTAAAAAAAAAAGCGCAGACACTGCAGGAGTTTCATCCAAAACATCTCAAAACCCAAGAGCTCAACACAAACCAACCAATACCAAACACCACCAAAACATCCAACACAAACTCACAACAGATTGCTATTCACAGAATGGTATGTCCTTATTTATTTTTATTGACTTTTAATGTCTCATGAGAGAAAGCAGCTTTTCAGTCAGGTCTCCACGTTGCAGGAACCAGCAGCACGTGCTGCACCTTGACAACACGCACTGCTGCAGCCCAGCAGGAGCACGGGGCTGACATTCCATCCTCAGGCATCCGTGCATCACTGCCAAACCATTTTGGCTCACACGTCACAGACTACTGCGGGACAGGTGAGGGGCCAGTGCAAAATTTTCAGACAATGACTAAAGAATCATTTGTAAGAATGGAGAAAGAGAAGAAGAAGAAATAAAAAAGAGGGGACACGTAATTTGATGTTTTTGTCTTAGGAATGGCCACCACCCTTTGAAGCAACAGAACTATGTCCAGGGGTGGGAAGTGGCCCACTCATGGATCTGAGACTGACTCAGTCTACTAAAGTAGACTCTACTCTACCCTAACATAGTGGGTTTAAAGATCATAGCCTGATCCATCCCTTCGAGCAGGGGCTCTCATTCTGCTCCTAAGCTATCACAGTTCCATCCAGAAAAAAAGTCTAAGGTACCGGTGGCCAAATAATTTTTATTTATTTATTTATTAATTTAATAAAGTGAGCCAAAGAGGCTCATTTTAGGGGGACAATATATCTTGTCACCAAACAACATCATGCAACATTTTTCCAGGAGTGCTTCTCTTCTTTGTCATCCACAATAATCCATGGACAAAAATCAAGGAGTGATCCAATTTGGTGGTACAAAGTCCCACCACAAGCACATTACCTCATAGCACTGAAAGCAAACAGGTTACATTCTGATGAGTTTGGTTATTAAACACAGTATCTGTATCATGTTGAATACAAATAGCTCCTTCACCAAACAAAAACCTCATGAGTATTGGTAACCTTCACGAACAACAGTAGCATTGTATTGTCTTGAAGTTTTAATAATAGCATAGCTGAAGTGGCATCTGGAGTTTCCAGTTTAGGGAGAAGATCTACAAGACCTTCATCTCTTCAGTTAAGTGGGTTTCCCAATGATTACCACAATTACTTGGGCAGGTTTGCTATGGATGCTTGCGAGGGGACGATTAATGTGAAATTGGGTTTGGCCGTTTTAAAAATAGACAGGAAGCAAATGGTTTCTCCTGCTCCACACAAGCTGCAGGGACAGCCACAGAATCATTTTTGAGAAACCCCCTCCACATCTGCTTTGCTCTACCTTAAAACCCCTATCTGACAAATCTCCAGGTGCTCACTGCGCTTCCCTACCCCAATCCAACACATCATTACAAGCAACAGTAAATATGAGATGACATTATGGCCGATTTGCAAGTTTTCTTGAAGATTTTCAGTTATTTCACACAGCAGCAACTGAAGAAAACTTTTATAGTTACCCCCTAGAGACAATTGAAGCAGGGATGATTTGGAGGCTGGAACACAGGCTAAGCCTTCTCCTGGAAGGTAAAATACTCCACCAGAAATATGGTAGGCAGTACCTGAATGGAGATATACCAGCAACGAGCTCTGAACTCACCACAACATTCAGATGGAGAACTTTGGAGAACAACAGGCAGGTGGTTCAAGAGAGACATGGAGAAGCCAGAATAACATAGAGACTGTTCTCACTATAAGCACTGAGTAAGTAATTTTTGTACAGGGCTATTCTTGAGGAAGTGTTTTTGACATAGACAATCCAACAAATATATTTATGGACAACTGGCCAATATGAAGCCGTTAAAGCAGTTTCTATCCAAGCATTATCTTCTAGTTATGACTGAATTTAGAACAACCTTGGGTTTGGAGGCCCATGCTAGGAAAAGTGCCTAGATATGAAAGCTCAAATAGGCAATAAAAAATTTAGTATCCCACTTACATTGTAGGGCCTGCACACCTACAGGATCCATATAATTTGCATCTGCTGCTGATAGTGGTCTTTTCAGTTTAGGTATCTAGTTTAAGGATCAGTAGACAATTAACAATTGATAACCAGCTCAAATAGCTCATTTGATATCTCTGTGTCTGAGGCATACTCCTACACTGTCAGTGTCTCAGTTCACTCTCTCAGCTACACTGAACAATAACTCTAAATCAGAACAGAGGCAGCTGCATCAACAACATCAGTAAGAAAAAGGCTTCAGTACTGCCTTTAAAAAAAAAAAATCTTTTTAAAAAAGTCAACATTTATTTGCTACATTTCCTTTAACAGTGAAATCTTATAACGTGCTCTTAGAAACAAATCACTAGAAGTAGATAATAGTGTTTCATAGTGCTTGTAAATTGCTGCTCAACTGAGTTTTAATAATTGAGAATGGAAAATTTTATCATTGTGCACTAGAAGCTTGTCAGGACAAAATGTTGGGAAGCAGAAATTTCTTTTAGTTTGGCATTTTATTCTCATTTCAGTAGGATTTGAGAGCATTCTGCCCCTTAGGTTTCTTCTAATTAAATTATTTAAACTATCTAATAGGCTTTTTAATTTTTCAAGGGCAATACACAAGGTAAGAAGCAGCTTGGTAAAACACAAAAGGTCAGGCCAATTGGTATATAAACAAGTTTGGGCACAAATCACAAGGCAATATGTGCACCCATCAGACTCAGTCCAGGAAATGGTCAACTGCACTGTGTGCCAAGTGGCTTGGAGGTCATGGCATCTACTACATGTAACTCTTCCTTTCTACTTGATGGAATCAGTGTTTCTTGGTCATTAAAACAATGCAGATAACGTCTGTGTAGCCTCACGGTCATGTTTCCAGAGAAAAAGTTTAAGAACTGGCTCTCCCAGTTGTAAACTGTAACGTGCATGAATTGTCCCTTACAGTAAATTTTTTTCCTCTTCACACATCATAATTTTAGTTTTTGTTAATACACGTTTCCAGTCTATTTTTTACATTTTTCTGGAGTTTTCTCACACCCCATACCAGAATTCTTCCCTGGAAGTCTCAAATTACAGGGTTTTGTCACTGGACCCAGCCCTGTCAGCTTAAAAAGGAATAAATCCAAACTATGTGGTAGAACTAGAGTCCAGTTACAAAACAGATAATGAAATTAAAACACAAGTGATACTGGTGTCAGCGATCATGAAAAATAAACATACAACCTAGTCTGATTTAAAGCACCTACCCACTCTCCTATCTAATTTCCCTTCTGCAAGCTACACACATTTTCCTATGAATCTATTTCATATGGTAAGAATCATCTGTTTTAGGAAAGAAATTAAAAAATAAAAAGCTTGGATTAGCCAGGCCTTACTGACCTTCCTTCATGAATAAACAATGAGCTTTTCCAGAACTGTGAGAGAAATTCATTATATACAATGAATGCTTTTCTTTGTTGCCAACCCCAAAAATCCAGTGCAGTATCAAAGCACTTTGTTCTATGCAACTTACACTCAGCACGCTTTTTAGATCTTGAACTTGTGGAGGGAGGAATTAAACCTCCCAGGCAAAACTCTGCACACTGGTCACGTGCAAGTCTCAAAAATGACACTGAAGTAGACTACTTGCAGCACTTTTGCTTTGCTGAAACGTTTGACACTGGGGTGGATCTAATCAAAATAGGAATACATTAATTTGGTTTTCCCCTCCTATCTTTGGAGCTTTCAAAGAAAACCCTGACCCTTCTCGCTTTTTGTTTTTCCCAACTGAATGAAAGTGGGGAGGCATTAAAAGTAAAGTAAACCCAGTCAGTTCAATGGTTTAAAAAGATATCACACGTCTCTTCTAGAGGCTAATCTCTTTCATTAATGTGTTCCTTTTCTGCTTTCAAAGTATTTTTTAGGCAGTAATAGATTTCCACTTCACTGTCTCTTTGAATGCCTACAGAACTGTCAAATGTAGTACAACAAACATCTCAAGTGAAATACACTATTTCCAAAAAGTCTTCAGAAAACAAATTATTGTTTAGGATACTGGGTAAGAAAAAAAGGAAAGTAGAGTAGAAGGAAAACACAGTAGTGTTGGGGCTGCTTCTGTCATTGATAAGTTTAATGATATTTCTTACTATAAAAGACGTTGATTGTTAACTCCTTTTCTTTCCCCCCAGAGTCTTCAGAAAGATTTGTTTCAACAAGCTTTTCACACAGACAAACAAAAACTCTCACGGCAAATATTTCTGTTTGAAAATATAACTGTGGTAGAGAGAGATACAAGCTTCTTCCAAATAACAAGCAGGATAGGAGAAGGCCCTTTACACAAAGAAGTGAACAAACAAGGAGAGCTCAGCTCTCAACCTGTCAGGTTACACAGCAATTCACTGGCTGTTACTCATAGAGAAATACATACTGTCAAAGAGCATTTATTCGCAAGGGAAACAAGAAGGTCCACCCTATCAACAGCCAACAGGATATATAAAGAAAGATTCCAAAGCAGGCTCCTACCTGTACCTATTTCTATAGCCTTTACACCCATGCCTGACATTCATTTTGGAGAGATGTGTCTTGCCATTACTTTTAGGAAGAGGAGTAGTTGGGGGGTGGGAAGGGGAAGGAATGAAGAAACAGGCCATCCTGCTCTACCAGAACCTCATGTTGCTGTTTTCCCTTCTGACATCATCTAAAGGAATAGAAACCAAAATCCTAGTCTATACTTAGTGCTTGAATTACATGTGTCAGTCAAGTGATTCAGACCCAACCCAGGCTTCTGCACAAGTTGATAGCACTGTATCGCATCAGTCACCCAACCCCTGACCAAATATTAAAGCAAATGAGAGGTCAACTGCTAATTATAAAAAAAAGAAACAGCCAAAACAACAAAACAAAACCTACACACCTATTTATGGTGTCAGATGAAATAGCGTAAGGCTTTATTTTTTTCTGTAAAGTCTAGTTTAGTAAGCAAACTTGTGTGCTTCTATCTGTGGTTGCTTGTTTTCAAATGTGCGGTGCCAATAGGATTATCCTTTTACTTACAGAAATAAAAACCATCCATCTTAAATGAACAACTTAGTTTCTTTTAGAGCCTAGCTGCCCTTTTCTATGCTATGGATTGTTATCTAGAGTACTCATGTAGACAGATTTGTATTTGCGTACAGACTCTCATACAGCCTCTTCTGAACAAGTCATTTGCCTGTGCAAGGAGCAGAAGTAGTAAATCCAAGGTATTATTTTTAACTACACAGCTAACCCCTGTTCCCAGCAATCTCAATTCAGTTAGGCTGGAACAGACTGGACTTCAGAAATGTAGTTGCTGCCTACTACCACTAATGTGTGTTTTCTGGGGAGTGCTGACAGCACAGCTAGTTCTTTGCCTCTTATTATTATTAGTTGCTTCTTCTGCTGCCCAAAAAGATAATGTACACATAATACAAATACATTCATTGTCTGCATGTTAGGGCATTACTTGTTTAATAGCAAGAAAACCTAAGTGGGTGACAGTTTTTTTTCCACTTTCACAGGCTCTGTAACTTTAAGCTGGTCAGTCCCTCTAAGGATTGAGAGGTATGGAAATAGAATAGTTCCACATGAGAGTATAGCAGTCTCAGGTCTGCAACCAAAGCATTTTTAAAAGACAGAAAGAGCTGCGTCTGCTATCATGACAATGAAATCGTCATGACAATGAAATCGTTAATAAGATACAAGCCTATGAAACAATACAGGAAAAAAAAATTATACCCCAAAACCTATTAAAAACATAATTAAGACATTTTAGAAGCCTACGTTGCTAGAATATTCTGTATACTTACAACTTGATCTTACTGCCTCAGTCCTCGAAGCCTTGTAATCAAAGCCAGTTTATTTCTCAAACCATTTTTTTTTAAAAATGAAATGAAGAGATAAATCAGACCTTTGCTTTTCTAAGACTAGTTATGCATAATTTGCTGTCATTTGCATTTTTTGACACCTTCAGAACCAAAACAATGTTTTGTTAAGATACATGATCACACTGGTGAAGAAACGCTTCCAACTATTTTAGGGATCAAATTTTACTTATTAAAAAGCAATACTGCCCGTTTAATTACAGGGAACAATCTCCATTTAATTGTTACCTTGTGACTTCACACATCCTTAATACTACGTAATTGTGATTAATATACCTATTATCTGTATCAGCAGTAATCACTGACGTAGTTGCATTTAATTATTTCTGCAATTTTGACCTATCCCAAATACCTGATATCGGACCACGGCAAAATTTATAACAGAGAAAATCCTGTTTCAGAAAGGCAAAACACAGGGGGGATGGAAGAGCCTAAGAGGTGCTTGGAATCACAGAATAGTTTGGTTTGGAAGCAACCTTAAAGATCGCCTAGTCTAACCCCTCTGCCATGGGCAGGGACACCTCCCAGGAGACCATGTTGCTCAGAGCTGCCTACTGTGTGCCACTGAGGGCAGAAAGGGCACTACAGTTTTGATGTAGGCAGAAAGAAAACTGTTGGATACAAGTTCTGTACAGTCAGAAGTGATCTAGCTGAAAAAAAGCTGAATACTTCTAATAAATTCTTATATTTCATTAATTCCAAAATATCACCACATTCCTATTACTGAGCTTTAGAAAAGACCATTTCATTATTTTTGAAAGGCCTTTAAGACAACAGACAATATAAAAATCTATTTTTAAACATTTTTGGAATACTACTAATACAACCAATACAGAAAAGCTTGCCTACACATCATAGTTCCCTGGAAGAAAACAAAACTAAACAAAAAACTGCTGTTAGACCTTGAGAGGACTGACCTACAGTCTGCTGCAATGCTGTGAGCAATCGTGCTTCTCAAGCTGTTCAATTTAGGCTCTTCCTGCTGTGACAGCAGTTCCAGGATGCATGCATGACTGAACTTTCAGAATGAATGTTTTTGGTTTTTTAATGTGGACCATTTGGAAACAACTAGGACTTAAAAATTCAGCATGCATCATTTTTTCACCACCCTACACATGACCAGTAGTGCTTGGAACAAGACTGCACCTATATCTATAATTCTCTATTAACTTGACTAGCAGTGTTTTTACAATATTAAGGAAACTTTCTGGACCTTAAATTAAGATGAATAGTTCAGAAGTTGACCAGCTTACACTAGAGGAAAAATAACACATCTTTTAATAGTACCATCAAGTATCAGACTGCAATTTCTCATCAGTGATATTGAACATGTTCCACCTAAGCCCCAACAAATCACTAATAAAATACGATACCTCAGACAGGGCCCAAACTGATCCAAACGGAGGAAACATTTATTCAGGTTGGTTTTGCAGGACCATAATCTAACGTACTGTAGTTACACCCCAGAGCTGAAACAAAACTCTGAAAGAGTAGAATTCTGACCTGAGCAGGACACAACAGGAGCCAAAGCCTAATTCAACCAAACATTTGGATATCCAGCTCTGAAACCAGTGGATAGTGCAGCTATGATTCAATTAGGCATCCTAAAGCTATTTTGGGAGTTCCTGCCCAACTTCTGTGTTTCACTGTAGAAAAGTATTCACCTTTTATAGGTCTTGTGCCAAGTGCCAGCCCTACATGACTAGGATATTGAGGTCATTCAATCTCAGGTGGTCATAAATACCTGGGTTTAAGCACTCAGTCACATTACTGATGTATCTCTCAATAGTCTCAATTTTTTTTCTTTTGTGGATCTGGATCTTGTCTGCATCTTTACTCCCCCCTAGTAGTTTTTAATCTGTGTAGTAGCATGATCCAGTTGTGACGACAACTTGTCCTTCTTTTACCCTTCCAGGGACCTTGTCCTTCAGGCAATCTTTCCAAGATTTCCTACAAATTTCATTCAACTGCTAATACCTTTTTGGACAGTTGAAAATCCAAAGGGCATCCTTAACCACCCAGGTGTACTAACTAAACATAACATTAAATAAAGCACAATCTATACATTTGTTAACCATCCTTGCACCTAACCTTTCCTCCGAAAACAAAAGGTTTGGCATTCAAACTTGAAGTGCACTGTTAGATTTGACACAAGAATGACATTACTACTGCAGTACTACATGAGTTAGTTTTGCCCTTAAGTTCTGCCCGTGTTTAGTCAAAGGAAAGATGCAGTTGTCATGCATCATGCATGTTGCATGCAGTCATACTCCTGATATGATCAACTGTACCTGTGAATTTTCACCAAGCTACTGGTCCAAACAAAAGTTAACTTCTGCCTACCCTTTTAGCAGCAGTAATTTTTGTAACTGAAACAGATTTGACTCTGTCACCATGAGTTGAATACTGGTTGGAGACTGTCAGGTTCACTGAAACTGAATGTGCTAGGCAGCTGTGATTGTAGAGCTAAAGAAAATTACACTTCTGCACAATTTTTCAATTGAGCAACATCCATATTTTGGATGAATACACAGAAGTGTGTATACTGATCAATAAAAACCTACAGTCAGATCAGAAATGCATAGCTGCCATATACAGAATCAGGAGTTGTACTTTGGATTTATAGGTTAATCTCTGCTAACAACTGTCCAGTGTACAATGTTACTCATTAAAATGTGATCTCACATCTCAGCTAGAATATCATCTCTACTCATTGATTTCTATGTGCCAACACGCAAAAATGCAAACATCCCAAACTCACCTAGCACAAACCAACACCATACCTTCATACCCTCTGTGGGTTTGGTTTTTTTTTCCCTACTAGATAATATGACTTCTCTCTAAGTTAAATAATTAGATTCCTTTGTGGAAAAAACTGCAGACAAACCCACCCTCCCCACTGGGAAGAGGCTCCCTTTGATCTGTGAAGACCGGGAGCACAGCAGCACTATTGGACCCTACTTCCTTGGGTGTAAAGGAACATCTCCAGAGTCTCATCGTTGCTGCTCCAGTGACTCTGCCATATCAAGTATCTGGCATTGCTACACCTAGGCAGGCCCTCCGTCTGTAGCTTGCCTTGGGCTAGTGGCATGCCCTAAGTCAGTGCTGGCAGCTCAGGCAAATGCATTGACTCACTAAACTGTAGTTTATATGCCTTGGAGTCCTGTGCTGATGCTTTCCTGCTTTAGACAGAAGAGCTAATTACAAATCCCTTTTGTTCACACATAAGAAATGAAGTTGTTTTTTTTCAGCCACACCTCCCCAATGGTACCTCTAGAATCAGCCTTGCCTTGGTGTGCCTCATAAACTCAAATAGGCACAGATGGGGCCTAGCTTCATTCAGCAATATTCTGGCACTTAGTTTTAAAAACAGCTTGTGATGCCAGGAAAGGTTACCACACTTTTAAAAAAACTAAACACACAAACAAAAAAACCCAAACAAACAAAAACAAAACAAAACAAAAAAAAAAAAAAAGGAGAAAAAAATTCCAACAGACTTCATGCGTATTCACAGGCAGTAAGAAAATTCCAATCAGATGGCCCTTCCACAGACAAGGAAAGCTACAGTTCATTTGCATTC
>NW_008605187.1:0-25836 GCF_000691845.1 Merops nubicus | reverse complement strand
ATTCCTGCTTCATTTCATATGTAATTCTGCCTCCTCCTTTTCAATTTTTTTTTTTCTTCCACCAAACAGGATACCTAGAAAGGGTCTTTTGAAACACCTTGGGACTCATAGGAGCCCATTAGCACCATCCTGACCACTGTGGGCCTCCAGCAGAGCGTGCACCCCTTGACAGACTTTGTTCATGTCTTCTAATAGGAGGTGACTGAGAACTCCCTTATGCAACAGAAACAATCTTCTGTTTGCGTGGGACCGAGACACAAAGGTAAAGGTGTGTTATTCAGCAAATCCAACACTGAAGTACAGCTTAGTCTACTGTCCTGCTCAGCAGATCAATACAACTTCCTAAAATCTTTTTAGGACCACATCAAAGAATAAAAAAATTCTCAGCAATTATATATGTAACAGCAAAACAGTGCAAGCGAAGAGCACGTTGAACTTTTCAACCAAGCTATATTGAAATAAAAGGTGATCTGTATTTCACTAATTTACTTCTCAGTAAGTCAGAGGGGATTCAAATGCCTGATTCCACCATCTGGACAAAATATCTTACCCATATTGGTGGTGCCTTAGTCCCTACAGCATGTCTTTTCACTTCTAACCAACCACACTTCAACACCCCAGAGTTCCCACTGCAGCAGGTCTCACAGAAATACTTTTGTGCAGGGTAACACCACAAAGACAAACTTTTTGCCTTTGCTTATACAGATTTCAGTCTCTCAGACTGGATTCTCAGCTTCGGGGAAATCCGTGGCAATCTCACAGATCTTCAGGGCTTGGTCCTGCTATGTCACGCCTCATTGCCAGATGTTAGATGAAGGACTGTAGATGAGCAAGGACAGCTTCTGGCCAAACCCAGAATCCATAAGCCCGTGAGAAACCCTTACAATCAAACACATGCATGAGAAAGTTTAACATGACACACAATGGGATTTGCAAGGTAACCAGCTCAGGCTATCAATTACTTTGTAGAGAGGAATGCAAAAGCAGCAGGAGCTTCAACTCACTAACTTCAGGGGAATACCAAAATTTAACACGAGTGGATACAACATCAACATTTTATTGATGATGTCTACTGTTTCATCTTTAAAGCAGTTTTCCAAGTAGTGGTATCTCAAACTCCTGGAACTAGACCTTGAAAAAGGAGAGGCATGTAACACAGAGCTGAAGTACAGTTTGTTAAGAGTGAAATGTGAGAGATAAGAAAACACCCCTCTAGGGACTTACTCGGCTGTTGAGTGGCAACACCCATGAAAGTACAGTTTATGAATAGTCAGATTCACTCTACACCTTTGAAACTCTAGTTTTATTTGCTTACTTCCAACAGCAGAAAATCCTGGGTAGGGCAGGGTAACTGCAGTTCAGAGATCTGTATTAAAAACCAGTCTCCTAGAAATGCTGCTACATTTATAGATTAGAAGCCTTGCTGAGGGAAACGGACATCACTTCTCTTTACCACCTCTTTCTTCCCCTGCTCACCCAGCTGTCTTTAGTGTTCAGGATTCATCCTAGCTACCACTTAAACCACAGAGGCCAGACTCCACTTCAGACTTCTCAGCAGCAGCCATAAGGAACACAACAGCCAGAAGACATTGACGTCCTCTCTCTGGTTGGTGCGCTGGTTTTGTTTGTTTGAAACTTGTCCAACATGAAAATTATTTTTACAATGTTAACACACACTCTGTTTCACAAATCATCTTTACTGCACATATATTCCTTTAGTGCATCCACAGTGTTTGATACTCCAGCACTGACATCTCTTTTCAGAAAACGTTGTGACAGTCCTAACAGAACTGTTAAAGCAAGTGATGGGAGGTGGCTAGAGATGGAATACACCGTTTTCTGGTACTGCATTGCCATGGACTTCTGGAAGGTTTCTCAGCAGAATATGAGGAACTAGCTTCACTCAGTGCCCTTGAGAAGGGAAAGGGGAGAAAAAGTAGAATTTGTAATAAATTATTTAATCTCCCTGTTCTGATTGTTCACCCTCTCACCTTCTAAGTGTCTAAGCATACCTCTCAAACTGAACAAACTTTGAGGAAGCTGCTAAATATCTTGTCTGTATTCACATTCTTCTGGAATTCTTCTGCTAGTTTGTAGCTCTTCCATACAACAATTTTATTAGACCAGTTGAGTAAGATTGCATTAATACTTTCGTAAGAGCTAGAAAAAAGCTTTTTTTTGTGATATTATGGGATAAAAAGATAGTGCTAATCTCTCTCTTTTCCTAGAAGAGGCTGATGCCCCATGAGTTTGGGATCTGTGTGAGCATGATGTACTTCCTTTAATTAACGTGCAAAAGAGTTCTTTGAACTTCCCAATTTTTTTTTTGTCTTTAACAGAAGTCCACTACATAAACAATGCGAGCATGAAATCATGAAACCAGGCACCCGAGGCAGCAGTACCACAATACTCTTCTATACAAAAAACTGCACTACTGAAAACTAAACAATAGTCTTCATTATCTGCAAACATCCTGGCTAAATAGTGCTTTCTGGGCTTTTCCTAATCATAACAATATCACCTATTATTCCCTATGGATATGAATGAAATTTCACCTTCTCTTTACTGATTAATTTAATTGAATGTTTTCATATTTAGTATTATTGCAATCACTATAAAACAGATTTGGAAGAATCAATATAAAAATATATTTAAGAAAAACTGGCAAAAGCAATGCAGAAAACCCACAGCGATTTTTAAATGAAATGGTAATAACTATATAACCAAACCTGCAAGAAATGCATTTGAAAAATAAGAAAACTAACTAAACCCTGACTTAAGAAGAAATGTTGAGAGCATTCTTTTGGGAGTTCAGAAATCTGTACAGATGCTGACTTCAGAGGAGAGGTTGAGGCCATCCTAGGAGTGCATGCTTGTGACTGGAATTAAAAACCAGTATCGTGTTGTTACGTATGCTATTGGAATGCTGTCACAAATCGGAGCAGCAAGTATTTAATACAATACAATGCCAGGAGATTACATTTTTATGCAGTGGATTTTTATTTCATAGCATTATTATTTACCAATCTTATAGCCACATCTTGAAGACCTCAACGAGACGTAAAAAAACGACCTTTAAACCCTTTCAAACTACTCCGACTGTGAAGTATCACTAAGTAAATTTATGTTCATAAATATATTTAGAGCTGCATTCTTTACTTAACCTTTTATTGAACAGGCATAAACACCACCTACTTATTCTGCACAACCATAGCTAGGGGTAAGTTTGAGGGTTCTCAAAATCCTGCTCGGGAGGAGCAGCACTGTGTAAATGGAAAGTGAGTTTTTAACAGCTAATATGACTGGTTAATGAGTGACATTACAATACGTCTGCTGTTTGTAAAACCTTGGGAAGTGTAACTTCCTGGTGTCTAATATGGAGTGCACAGTATTTAATGACATAATGAAGAGATACTACAAAATGTTTTTAAGACAATACAGAAAAGTCCTATTAAAATAGAAAAATACAAAGTGGGCAGGATTTTAGATCTCAACCACGTGTTGGGTTATTATTCTTATGATTATTCTCTAGAGGCCTAAACAATGCGTACAATTAACAGGGACAACAGTTTGAATTCTCCCTATAAGGCAATGAATGAGAAAACTTACAGAGCTCTGCAGACAAAAACCAGCTCAGGAGTTACTCGCATTGCCTGGATGTCAGCCCTTTATCGAAAAAAGCAACTTCATTTTTTCATGTGATAAGAAGTGTTTCTCTGTAAATAACTCTGAAAAAAAAGACTTTTTAATCATTAAAACACAAAATACTTAAAAAAGGTGAAACAAGGCTGTATCTGGATTTTGAACTAGAATTTCCAAACAGCATTTTAAAGCTCTTTTGTAGTCAACAAAATGAACAGCCAGGTTTTCCATATATCCATCTGTCTTGGGATGCACCTAAACTGAGGAGCAGGTTGATCACTGCTCTTGACTGACTTTGTGGGTCTGTTATCCTTCTTGTTCAGCTGGATCCTCTAGAACTGCCTCCCTGTTCCTGCACCTTGATCTTTCAGTGGGGTGTTACCCAGGGCTGCTGTGCTGTCTGGGCCTGTCCCAAGGTACATGCAGATGTGACCAGAGCATGTCCCCTATGGTCAGACTGCCTGAGTAGGGTCCCAGGTTCCCCTGCTGCCACAGTATCTGCTCAAAATCCCAGAATTCTGCCCTTCAAAGATGAAGAAGCCAAGCTACAGAGCTGGATGGATTCAGAAGAGATAATTTAAGTAGTATTTTAACTAGTACTATTTTAACTATGTATAACAGGTAAGTCACACTTCCCTACCCTAATGCATCAATTTAGCACAGCTATGTCAAGAGAGTCAGATCCTAATGCATTAAAGCATAGCCAATTTGGTCCTGCAATGTTCACGAATCGTCAACAGAATCACAGAGTGGCTGAGGCTGGAAGGGACCTCTGGAAGTCATGCTCAGATGCCTTTTGAGGGTACTTTGGTACTGTCCCAGGCTCTCTCACAAATCTGACACTGACATAGCAGACACAACCTGTGCCAGTGCTCCATCACCCTCAGAGTGAAAAGGTGCTTCCTCCTGTTCAGAGGGAACCTCCTGTGTTTCAGTTTGTGTACAGACAGGGTGCACTGGGCATCACAGAAAAAGCATCATCAGAGAAAATCTGAGAGAGAAAACTATAACAGAGCATCTTTGCAATAAAAGAACTTCTAAAGCCCTGGATTTTTAGTTTTCATCACCTTATAAACAGATAAATTCAGTAGTCAGAATATGAAGCAGTTGTGTATCTAGAACTATCTTCTAATGCTGAAAGCAGATATTGAAGAGGTCAAGTCAATAAAGTTTACATCAACTAAGACTGTCTAGGGATCTCTTTTTGGTGCCACACACTGACAAGAATCATTACTCAATGTGCAGATGATATTACCTCCACTTTTGAACTGAACCCTTCACGTTTTTCTCAATAGCTTCTCTCAATGACACTGCAAAGTTGATAGCGCTCCCTCCCAATCCTGCTAAGGAGAGCATTTACAATAAGTAGTTATCTTTTACGCCTCAAAGATGAGTGCATGAAGTTTAGGGAAGAAATAAGCAGGTTTACGTTAATTTCAAAAGTTGAGACAGCAAAAGATCATGTCATCTAAATGAGGTCACAAAAATTTGGCAAAGGAAGAAACCTGAACTGTATCTTCTGAGTTCTGACCTGGAGCCTTTTGAACTTCAGCTATCAATTTGTTGATTTTACTGACCATTTACATACACAAAGGCAATGTACACAAATGTACAGGGAGTAAGCAATACAGATAATGCTTGATAATGGAGCTTCTGTCAGAAATATGTTAAGACTTGAAGTTATGATTGCAGTAACTTCTTTTGTGGGGGTAGGTAAATACGATTCTTATGTGAAATATTTGCAAAAAATACACTGCTGGAGCAGTTTCTAAAATTATTTCACAGACTACTGTTTTGCAGTTATTATATACAAAGCCAGTATAAAAGCAGCAAGGCCAATTCAGCACTGTGAATGAGGGACTTATGACCCAGGATTTCAGTTTCACTTGAGAACTCCCAACACGGATCATATACCTCTCTTACAAAAGACTGCAGTGACTAAGCAAAGGGCAGCACGCTGGGAAGACAGGCTCTGCTACAGCTAGCCTGATTTATCATGGTATTCTAATTACCGTGACTTACTCATTGTTGGAATCACTTTTCTGTTGTGGAAACTTCAGGCAGACTCAAGCTTGGTAGCCTTTAACATGCGAGTATTGACTCAATACATAACTAAACTTCCAAGTCCAATGCTTCTTAAAAACATCTGTAGTAAAGCACAAAATCAGTGGATATATGCTGGGAATATGTAATGCTAGGGATTCTCACTCATTTTATACTCATTAATTTCTTACGAATGAAACCGCTTGGCCTTACAGAATTTCTATAGGATTCTCACAAACCATTTTCAGGTTTCTCCTAAGTCAGTCAAGAGTAAAAAAAAAAAAATATTACAGACTGAATTCTACCAATAATCTTAGTAACTAAAATCTTTTTGTTGACTTTCTTGTAGTCCAATAATTGTAAGGTTGTGCTCACCTATTGCTTTATTTCTGTTTACAGAACCACATTCAGCTATGTTATGTTCTTGTGGTGAGGCAAAGCAGCCTCTTACCTGACTTCTCTCCCCGATTACGGTGGATCTGTAACAACTTTGATTCAGAAGAATGAAGGAAGACAGGGAGCGAGAATGGATTGATTCATCCTGATCTTATCACACGCCATTAGCTACACCTCTGAAGCTCCATTTGATGTAAAATACTGTTAGGGATTCCACATTACCTAACATGATTTCAAGTGTCCTCTCTCCCAGTATTTTGTTCTGTGATGCTTCTATTATAGAATTGTCTTCAACATACAACATTTTTTGAGATATATTTCTCAGAAGGTAAGGTGTGACTTAAGGATAGTTCATCCTCATCCCATGATAAGCCTTAGCATGTATCTGAGCTTCATTTAGCATTTAAAACATTCATTCAAGCAAAGAGCCCAGTTTATCCCAGTGGAATAGCACAGACTTAACAGAATTTGACCTAGTACACACACTGAAAGAAAATCCAAGAGCAATTTCATCCAACACAGAGTTTGTGAAGTTACACAATAAGATGACAGTGCACTCATGTTCTGAGCTAAAACTCAGATGGTGCTCTGTTGTAATATATTGTTTTTGAAACATTCTGCTTCAGAGGTCCCCCATTTACCACTTCTGTCTTCTCAAGGTGTATCTCAAAAGACAGAAAGCTGCTAACTTGCTGTGTCAAGGAAGGCAAGAAAGATCTTTTTCTTCCCAGGGAAATCACACTAGGAAATATTTTTTAAAAAAAATGTCCCTGTAACTTCTTGTAGATTAATTAAATTAGTACGATGGAGCAATGATGGTCTGTGACATTTGAATTTTCATTTTGATGCATAATCTATGCAGTTCTCCCCAGAAAACTTTTCTTCGCTGGAAAGAAATTATGTATATGTTATTATGGTTTGTTGGTTTTGTGTGTTTTTTGTTTTTTTTCTCCCCTTAAGTACTCACACAAAGAATAAATAATGAATCTTTGATGACTTCTGCTTCCCAAGTCCTTGCAATACTTTGTCACACAGACAAATGGCTTCCAAAGTATAGTGGTAAAGCCAGAGAAAAGCTAATGCCTCTTCCACTGACGATGCTTTAGCTACACATCCAGCACAGACACATATGAGTGCACTGACATTTACAGGCCTGTCTGGGGGAGAATCCAGCCCAGCCACTGTAAATAGATTAGGATGGCATTCGTTGCCAGGGCAAATATCCGGCTATGGCAGGATCCAGTGATTTTTGCCTAAGAACGAGTATGTCAAGCATGAAGATTAACAACAGAATTTTCTCTACCAAGCCTTTGTAATTATACCATTAATAAAGAGAATTGAAATATTTGTTGAGATCATCTTCTTGATCCAAAGTGAGTTTCTCTATACAGATGACTGTCAGACTGGATGACTTGGAGGGTTATTTAAAACCCTGAGGAAGTTAAGTGGTACCTAGTGCCTGATGTCCTTGAATATCACACAGAAAATCTAACTGCTCAGCATGCCTCACATCACATGAGCTTGCTACTGTAGGATTCCTTATACAGTATCACATATCAACAACCCTTCCCTCCTCCTGCAAGTCTTGGGGGTAACATTTAAAACGATGGCTTGTAAGCAGGAATTTTGCCCCCCCGCAGAGAACAA
Organism: Merops nubicus; assembly: GCF_000691845.1. Classification (NCBI taxonomy): domain Eukaryota; kingdom Metazoa; phylum Chordata; class Aves; order Coraciiformes; family Meropidae; genus Merops; species Merops nubicus. The sequence goes on along the minus strand of NW_008605187.1, from coordinate 18,108 downwards.
GAGTTAAGCTGTATTTAAGCCTCACTGAAGTCCTCCTGGTATCTCAAAGAAAAAGTCGCTATCAGTTTCATGGTTCTTGCTTAAATCCTCCTCCTACATTCACCAGCATGTTTCAGAATGAAGGGGGGAAAAACATCTGAACATTTGAGTGCAGACCCATCTCTTAGTTAAGACTGCCTTTTTAAGTATGTATATTAATACTTAGATAATTTGCAACTGACAGAGGAATCACAAGTAAAACAAGTTAAAATAGAATCAACTAAAAGCAAGAAGAGTAAAGAGAAAACAGACCAAGTTAAAAAGCAAGTAGCACAGAGACATATTGAATATAACAACAAAAACGAGAAATTGCATAGGAATAGAATAAAACACACCCATGGACAATGCTTAGCATTTGAGAGTTCAACTTAACAGGTTTCTCTGGACACATATCACAGTGTTTCTCTCATAGCTGATTTGGCTTGAAAGATGAAGACACTCTCCTCATTTATACTAAGATATTACCAAAAATTCTGTCTAAAGTGATTCTGGAAATTAAAAAATGAAAAATTAAAAAGCTTGCATATGTTTGTATACATATGTAAACACATGTAAGCACCTTGTGCCAGGGACACAACGACCATGGACCTACAACAGAATTACAAATTACCTGGAGAATTATATGCTGAAAACACTGAAATGGATTTATTGAAGTAAGATTATACTTCACACAATGTTCTATTCCTGAAATTGCTGCAAGGAGGAAACGTATATTCCCCAAAAATTTTTCCAGCTCATCCTGCCCCAAATCCACAGGTTGAATAAATTTTAGAAATTTTACTATGTGTTCTCCCTAACAATTGCCATGAACTTCAGAGGCAGTGCCTCATAGGGCTAATGGGCTCTGTGGAACAAGCGATGCAGGTGATTGTCCAAAGAGCTCTGGCAGTCTAAGATTTTAACCATAAATTAAGATAGTTTCTGTAATGGGCTAGGGATATAAGAGAGGTAAGGCTCGTAGGGCAAGGTTAAGACTTCTATTAGGCAAATCCTTGTGTTTTTTATATGTAACTGTTTTGTACATCAGATAATTGAACCATTCGCATACAATGATACACAGACAAAATCTTGTGTGTCTGATGAGGCATATTCAGGTACAGAAGCAGAAACTGAAACCACTGCAGGAACTTACAACTAAGAAAAAGGTATTTTTGTTCCCATATAATTTCTTCCAGCACAAAGCCTGCTTTCTTGCTTGGCAGATAAGTCTTCTCATTGCATGATATGGCAGCTAATTCTGAGGTATTTCTGGAGGTTCGTCCATTTTTGAATAGAAATGTGTAGGTATATTGCATAACAACTCTCTTTCTGCCTTAAATATCAATAAACACTTTTTTATACCAAGCTGAATGAAATAATTACTAAAAATCCCATTTGGGAAGATCTTTGCCAATAAGCCTGCTCTTCTAAAAGCTATCAGCTTAGGTAGTCAGATGAGTGGACAGTCAACATTTCTTCTAGCCTAGCTGCATTCCAGTGTAATCAGACACATGGGAATGTGACACATCCTTCCCCTCTAACTGAAGATTAGCAGCATTATGGAAAATAAAGAAAACAACAGTCTGACAGCAGCTACACAGAACAATCCAAGAAAGGACAAACAAAAAGAAAGCATCAATACAACTGTGATCAGGAAACGAGGTTATTCAACCACCACCACGCTATGGCACAAGCATCGATCAGGGACTGCTAACACTACCTCAAAGATGAAAATCAACTCAGCCAAAGTAAGAAATTACACAAAATTGGCTGACTTGGAAACATATGGAACTGGAGAGAGCAACAGCCATTACTCCACCCCTACCTTGTTGACACATAAGACCTTAAATGCATGACTTGCTTTTGTTTAGCCTTTAACCTGATCAGAATCTGCAAGTGTATGAAATGTTGGCTAGAACCAGTGATTCTGCTTTACAGAGAAGGTGGGTTTTGGTTGGTTAGATTGGGGCTTGTTGGTTTTGATTTTTTTTTGGGGGGGGGGGGGCGTGGAACAGGACTGTTTTTTGTTTGTGTGGTGTTGGTTTTTTTGGTTTGTTTTTGATGGTGATGTATGAAGAGCAGAATACTATTATGGTTCCTTGAATTTCAGGGCTAATCTGCATAGCTGTAGGCCCCAGACAAGTTCAAACTTCATAGGGTAAATGTAACTTCTAAAATACAAGGGATTAGTCTACAACAAGGATGTCAGATCATTAACTGTAGCTCCTCACCTCATATATAGTTGGTATACAAATTAATTATTTTTCTAGCAAATTATTTGACATTGCAACACTACAGAACACTGGCCTTTAAATGCAAATTTTTAAAATAGTGTTGTATTACATCTTCCAACCTTCAGCATTCGATTTTTTAAAAGTGTGACTATTTATTAAATGCTTAAAACTACCAGGGTACTGCAATTTTGGAATAGAAATTGGTATTTTTTGGCAAGGTCCATCTACTTAACATTTTACTTGCATTGTTCCTGCCTCATCAATGTTCCAGGTATAATGCATTTCCACAACAGGTTTTGCTTACCGTGCTTTTGTTTTCCCTGTTTCAGCCTGTAGATTTTTAATCTATGTTTCCTTTCATGGCATATACTGTCATGGTATCAGATGCAATTTATGTTGCTAATGGCATCAGCCAGACGATGGTGGTGCCATGCACTGGATACATACACAAAAATAAATAAAAAAAAAGGCTGTTTTGTCTTATCAATCCTATCCTTTTTTTTTTTACAGTCAAAATAGTCTCTCTTGCTTAAGTATGGCTTTGAAAATAAGTTGTCTGTTTAAAAACATATTGGCTCTGCTGCTGGAATATTCTCCTGAAGAGAAAAATCACATCACCTACAGCACCAAGAAACGGAATTTGTTCTTTTCCGAGCCAAAGTAAATTTCCTAGATAGCTGCACTTTCTGTCAACTGTGTTCAATGATCAAGAACCATCCTCTGACTATTGTGCTTGGCAGATAATCACCAAAAGGACATGGGAACAAACAAATGTGGTTTGGCTGAAATTTTTTGCCTAATTCTGCTGGAAGACAAAATGTTGCACAGTTCTCTACAATATGCACAATAAATATACAATATAAATTTGCCAACATTTCAGCAGATCTTTATGGTCACTTGTTTTTTTTCCATCAGAAAAGAAGTGAAAAGCTTTAATATCCTTATTGTGAAACAACTGTGATGCTGTTGTTAATCCACAGCTAGAAGTGGATCCTCTGTACTAGGCAGAGCCCAAGTGTTTCCAGGGTCATAACAAAATCTTCACCTTCCCATCAGACAGCTAGGCAATGACCTGTCAGCTTGGATAGGTGCCATACTGCACTGAACATACACTCAGACAGACGTACTCGTGTCTGTTAACACTGTTGTCAAGTTTGCTCAGAACTGTAGTGATATTTCAAGGTAGAGTTTTGAAGCCGAGATCAGAATACAACAGAGATGTCTATAAAGGAGAAGAATTGATAGGGATGTTTAGAGATGTTCAGAAGGTTTTCACCAGGAAAATGTTAATTCATCTTAAAGAAAGTATTTTATGATAATGTACTAATACATTAAAATTTCTTTTGAAACCTAGAATGACTTAGCAAAACTTGCAGCATAATTTTAAAGTGGTATCCACTGCAATTATGCATAAATTTGTTTGTAGCACCCTCAGCCCTGACTGTATTTAATTGCACTGGGCACCACAGCCACTCACTAGCACACAAGATACAGGAACACTGCTCTCTCCAAAGCTAAGTAGGAGCAAGACACTTGCTGTGCAAGAATCTCATCACTGACACTCTCTAACAGCCAGCAAAGCTTTCTTCACGTTTGTACTACTTGCTCAACTCCACATACATGGTATAACACAAGCTATAACTACACGTTGCATCAGATGCCACAGGTAACACAAGTTTAATTTGATGTACATTTACTTTGCAACTTAAAGCCATTTCAGCACCTCCTGCCTACAATTGACAGTAGCAGCTCACTGCACAATCACCACATTAATCATCCTACTTGCACACTGTTTCACAGATGCCTTCAGGTTTGTGTGATAATTCACACCTAATTATAATTTGGAGTCAAGATTTTGAGGGTTATTTCTAATCAACACAGTGTGTCATGGCTTGCAAAAGAATTTCTGAGTCACTATCAGTGTTGTGTCCTTACTTGTGACATAAAGACACTGTTTCATTATCTGCTTTGCTGACTTGACTTACTCAAGCATCTCTTGCCTCTGTCCCATCTGTTCTGGCAAGAAAAGTGGGATCCTTTCTTAGGCTAAGACAAGACTTCAGATCTGGTGATACCTCAGTCTCTCACTGTGAGGATACACCCTCTTTTATGACCTAAGCAAACAGAAGGAGATACCTACAGCTGTCTATCACTCCTTTTCACAACTGTGCCTGGAAGATATATGGCAAAACACTTTTACAGTCTTATGGCAGACCTCAGTAAAGTCTTTATCCTAACAATAAATCCTAAGTTAATGTAGATATACATCCCCCTCCCCCCTTTGTTATATCTTTGTAGTAGCTGTGATAGGTAAGCATAAACTAAGGAGTATTTTGGCTCCTTACATTTTAGATTTACTGTGTGCAGCACAATAGTAAGAAAAAATGAACTTTTTCGTTCATGGTTGATTCTTGGTTATACCAGAAACATGGTATCAGTTGGTTCAAAACTGAATGCAGGTTAGGCTAAAAATATTTCTAGAATCAACAATGTTAAAGCTCTTATTTTAATCCTAGTAATTATGTACCACTTTCCTGGGTCAAAATAAGATGGGATTTCAAACCCCTTCCTATTTAGAGGAGCTCAAGCCACATTTTCCTCTCCAAATGCTAAAACAAGGACATCACACCATACTGTAGGACAAGTCTTTCACAATTTATCTGTTTATATGTTGCACTTATGAACATGCAGAACTACTGATCATCAGAAAACACTCTTTACTTGATATTTTTAATGAAATTGGAAGACATCTCTGATTCTTTATAATATGGCAACAAGAAGGGAAGGTAGTGCTATTCTGGGAAGCAGAGAGATTTTCAGTGACCCATTAGTCAGAGGAAGTATTTGATCCAGGCAAGACAGCGAGGTGTGACACCATCTGTTCATCACTGTGCTTGTCAATGATAATGACATTTAGTTGCTCATAAACATTTATTCTGTTTTCTTAGAAAAACCCTAATATTTTGTATTTAAGCAGTCAAAATAAAATATTGCTCATTTCATGGTGCTGCATGTATTTGTTTTGGTTAGTGACCAGAATAAATCAGTTATTTGTGCAGACATAGGGACATTCAAACTGTTGAAACCAGGCTGTCATATAGATACAATAAAGCAACTATTGCCAACCTTGTCATGAACATGTGCAAGTCATTCCCCCAATTCTTTGATGGCTTGTCCTGACTTCTCAATGAACTCTCCATGCATAAGCGCTGTTGTACGCAGCTGCTTTTAATTCACTGATTTAATATTCTCTGTTGTTTGTCATTCATGCAGTTCCCTACGTTCTGGTTCTTGGTGATTTCTATCCCTCTATCCCATGGCACTTGTTTTTACAACAGATTGCAGAAACTGTCTCTCCCCCAACTGCCATCCTCGTCCTTATTTCACGTCCCTCTTCTCAGCCGCGCACACATCGCTCCACAGGAGCCACCCTTCTGCTATGTGCCTTTTTGCTGCACCAATCACAATATCCTTGAATTTTATTTAATACTTGGCTGTATCAAAAATATACAGAAATCACTTTACTCCAAAAATCCAATCAGTTGGCAGAACAGCAGCTTTCCTCCACCTGGCCTTCCCTCAGGCTAACCTTCAACTGGGACAGTACCATGGGTTTCTCTGACTATAACACAGCAGTCATCTTTTATCTATACCATAGAATCAGAGATTGCTTCGTACCAATCATTCCTTTTAACTTAACCTTTGGCCAAAGTAAGCAGCACAGAGGTGGGATGAAGCCAGTTAATTTCTGAATGCAAATACGGCTGGAGAGGAATCTGAGGAAATGCTCTTGAGCCTTATTTTGAACAAAGGGAAAATGAAGAGAGACAGACTTACCACAGAAAGCAATCGCTGAAGCAGAACCAGAACCCTAGCCCTAAATCTCCATGTGAGTTTTTTAGCACTACATGGTGCTTTCACAAATAGCCAAACAACAGAAGTCCAAATACCAGTCAAAGGCAACATGCCAGTATGGGGAGAAATAGATGCAACAAATCAAAGTGGAAGCATATTCTGTATGCCATTAAACTACCAATCTTCAGTTTCTGCCGTGACTAGGCCACACTTTGGCTCTGCAACAGAGACAAGAAGCCTTAACACACCCTGTCATCATACAGGGACATGACCAGCAACAATGCATTAATAAATCTTCCTGGCTCATAATTGCTTCCAACAAATGGTATTGGGGCATGGAAGGAAGAAAATAAACTAGTGCAGCCTCTGGGCAAGCAGATGTCCTTTTGAGAACATAGATGTATTACACTGAAAATGACCTAAAGCCATCTCAGCTACCACCTGTCATATTCCCTTCCAGTGTAACACTGGATTGCTGGGCTCAGTGGTCTGGGAAAAGAGGAAAAAGTTGGTGATTGCCCTTGTGAACAGGCACAAAAAAAGAGCTTTGCTGGTTATTTCCATCATTTAGAACCTCATCAAACAAATAGTATGAAAAGCTTGGTGCTTTTCTTTTGAATGGTGTTGCATTACGTTTTAAAGAATCATCCAACATTGTTGTACAGACACACAATTCCTGGTTGGAAGCTTCAAGTCATATTGCTTTGCCTTGTACTTTAATCAAGTAATGAATAGAACATGGCACAGAAAAAAATATATACATGTGAATTTTAGCCTTTGCACTGTCTTATTGTTTGCTTAAGCCTGTCCAGCTGAGACTCCTTGCACTATACGCCCCTGGTTGCATTCCATTTGAAACAAAGGCATATTTCAGGGAAGTACCTCTCACAAAGACGTATTGATAAACCAGAAATCAGAGTTTGGACAAATAACCATTTTTCTATAAACACAGCTCTATTGTTTCAGCTTTTCTTCTCCCAGGGAATAAATATTTCATTATTCAAAGCAGTGGCTGAAAAGCAAATGACTCCTCCTCCTTCCAGCAATAATCCTCTGCTACATTACAGAAATGGAACTCAGGGGTTTCCATGATTCCTCTCTTGCAACATTTCTATTATTTTTTTTACTCTTGTCTTGTCCACAATTAAATTACCGTGCAGTTAAAAAGCAGTTTCCTGTTCCTCTGTGACAGTCACGAAAGTGCAAGCCTGCTAAGATGTACACAGTGATTTCTGTGACCATTTGCTCACCACACTGTAGTTCCAGTTTGCTCTTTGCATTTGCATCATCTACACCTAACTTGTGGTCATGCCCTGCTACCACCAATGCCTTCATTTTCACTAATCTTGTCTCTTGTTGTTTGGTTTTTATTCCATCCTCAAACTGCCTCCTCTGCCATGAGTTCCTTCACAAGTGCTCCCTCAGCTGTTCCACAGATACAAAATAAAGCAGAGGAGGGAACCGCTTCTGTCCTCCCTCCAGCCTCTGCACAATTCAAGATCTGATTGGAGTCAAGAACACAGGATTTAAAGTCCGTCTCCAAACACTGCTGGCATTCTGGGAATCGGTGTTTCTGCTCCACGTAAACCCCTCTGCATCCAGATTTACAAAACAGGCCCAAGATCTGAGCAGGTTTGGATGGATGTTTGCACACTATTGCCCAAAATCCACACTGAGGTGAAGATTAGAGAAGCTACTCATCTGCATTCTTTACATGTCCTGTTTCTGAAGGGAAGGCTGAGGGGAGGTATTGTTGCTGTTTTCAGCTATCTAATGAGATAGAAGTGTTCAAAATTCAAGTGGTCAGGCTTTGAGCACTCCAAAGTAGTATTGATCTGCTCTGGGCAGAGGTGGGACTATACCTCCAGATTTACCTTCCAATCTAAATTATTTTACGATTCCCATGCTCAAGGATCTCACTGCTTTTGACTATAGCTACTCTGGACAGACAATCTCCAGAGCTTTATTTCAAAACTTCTACAGGGGCAACATTAAGCAGCAGACCCCTTTTCTGCAGAAAGAAGATTTATTAAGGCTTCCAAATATTCAAATCCAGATGTGACAGTTCTGTAATGGATTTTGGTGCACTTCATTTTTCTCAGCACAAAAAACAAAAATAAATTGCAAATTATAACCATGCATGGAAAAAAAAAAAAACAACAACAAAACAAACAACAGCTCTCACAACAGAGGAAGGAAAAATTACATTAGCTTCAAGCTGATCAAGCTTGGTTATGCCTTACCAATAGAAGAACCAACTTTCCAAAATTGCTGGTAGAGCTCCAGTGTAGGAGAGATTATTCATGAAATGTCAGATCTTCTTCCCTAAACATTCAATTTTATTTGGCTGGTGTTCAGTCATTCCTACTAGATTAATGGAATAGTGAGAGAAATTAAGGTATGACAGGTCACTGCTCCAAACATCTTGATCCTCTCACATATATTTAACACAGTCCTGAAATGAAACTAAGAAGGTTCAGCTTCCCTTAGCAAAATGTTCAAAATATTTAATTTGATGTTCCCAAGAGGGCTTTAATATTAATGTACACAGTGACAGACACTTAATAGCTTCAATTAAATCACTGAAAGATCAGTAAAAGACAAGGTCCTGCAGAGGAAGAGCATTCATATGAGGAGGAAAACAGGGGAAAAGTATCACTGTGTGGTAGCATCAACACAGGACTGAAGAGGAGCTAGAAGATTTCTGTGCTGAGAAATGGTGTGTCTGCTTTCCCCTCCATCCCAAGTTAGGGCAAACACCTCTGTCAGCAGTTACCTATCCATACTGCTACTCCTGTCCAATTTTGGTTTCCCTGGTAGTTTGTAAGCACAGATGAGATTACATAATAATCGACTGTTTCTAAGCAGAGATGTCAGTGTTGGGCAGAAAATAAATTCTCTTGTTCCTCATTTCAAGTAAAACAAAATAGAGCTCAGATTTCCTGGATCTAGATCTTAAAGGACTCCAGATTTAAAATATTGAGCCTCCACTGCATTCAGTACATCTATTTCATATTATTCTCTCAGTAAGGAACAGAAAATATATGCTTGTGACTTCTTTAGAAGAAAAAGAAACAAGATATAAACATATAACCTGCATTGCTCTATCAGGTTTACCAAAAAGTAAACTAAGGTAGCTTAGCCACAGCATCTGGCTAGGGTTCTTGACAATGCAATTACAACATTTAACTGTAAAGTTACAGGAAAGCAACTGTAGCTTCAAGAAAACCTTAAATATTAATCAGTGTAGGAGATGCAGATTCATGCTTACCAAAAGTCATTAATGAAATTCTCCATAGGTCATAGATGCAAGCATGATACAAGAGAAATAGTTCTGTAGCCAGACAACTGCATTTCAGAATGTATTAAGGGATAGAGAATGCAAAGGAAATAAACTGAAAGGGTTAATACAAGACAAATTTCCCCTCCAGGAGAACAAAAGAAGAAAAGGTAAACACAAACAACATGCTTATGTGAAAAGGAAGGATGACACATCCCAGTAATGCAAAACACTAGATATTTTCTGCAATTGTTTAAAACCAGTTTTCTATAGTTAGGTTTATATAGAATACCAGCATCAGTGAGATATATATATATTCAATGTCTTTAAAAATAATTTCATTGTTCTACATGATACTCATTTTAATCCAGTCTTTTGACATTACGCTTTTCAGAATTATATCAAAACTATTAAACATATGAAATAAGTTCAAAGCTCAGTGCATAAGATAATCAAAAATCCATGGACAAACACACATATCAGTACTCATTTGAGACCTTTAGCCTGAAAGAAAAATGGCAAGCACACCATCGGGGGGGGGGGGGGGGGGGGGGGAGGGGGAAGAGAGAAAAAAGGCAATATATTTCTAGTATCACTAGGTATATAACTAAAAATGTCAATTCTTTTTATAGCTTTTTAGAGTTCTAATTTGTTAAGACTAGCCTTTTGTCTCATTTTGAGGGAAATGGATTCTTGATCATTTTAGAAGTTTCTTTCCCATCCTCCTGGTATTTAGTTTGCCTCCTAAATATATGGGAAGAAGGCTACACTGAAAACTAAATTAATGAGAGCAGCTTGAAGAGACAACAGCATTCCAAAAGATGCAGTTATAAAACAAGGGACAACCTTGGTTTTGAATGGCTGTGGTCTCCCAGACGCATTCGGATGGTGGAATTGACGAGTATGGATACATTTCTTAGATGGGAGAGGAAGAAATGACGCCCACTGTGATGCCTGGAGCACATAGATGGGATGGAGAGAGGGACTGGCATTTGGTGCAAGATGAAAAAAGGTTTCTGCAGCATTAGGAAGAGAGCTTGACAAAATGCTTTCTTAGCAGAACTGATTAAAAAGCAAGGAAGATGGAAAATAGTTTGTAAAATTTATAGGAATATAAGGATGACACAGAAGGAAATTCTGTGAAGATGCTTATTACTGTAGAAACTGAAGAACAAAAAGGAATAACTTTCTAGAAAGCCTACTTCATAGTGGTCATGGTAGTGTTGGGTTGATGGCTGGACTTGATTTTAGAGGTCTTTTCCAACCTTTATGATTCTATGTCCTCTGGTCTTTAAAATAGTGACAGTGGTGATTTCAATATGACATTCTAAGAGTATGTCATAATGTTTGAAGAATGAGTCACACAGATATACAAGTGAGGAATTTGTCTGGAATATCTGGCATGAGGATGTGGTGGTGGCTACCCAAACACTGGGAAACAACTTCTCAGTACACGGCAGGTACACAGAGTTAATTTGGCATGTTTCCCATCACACCCAAAGCAAGAGTTATAACAAGACTAACAGGCATTGCTAGTAAAGGCCCACAGCTGTTGCAAGGAACTTACTCCTAGAAGTTACTGACTTACCAAAGTACTGCAGAGCTGTTGAGATATGCTCATGGCTCTTGAAACACCATATTCTCTCCATGCTCTGTGCACCTCCATCAGTGGCCATGCCTTATTACTTCAGCAGTTTTGATTAATCATGCTGTAGGGTTATTCTGTTTCATATCAGTTGCTGGAAATCACTGTCTCCTTGTTACCTGGCACTGGAGCTTTAAATCAGCATCTTTGCCCTATAGCCCTTGCAAATGTCCTAAAAAGAAGGCTAAAGAAGCCTCTTCTGTGGTGTGTGTGGGTTTTTTTTCTCCCTCCCCCTTTCTTTCAGGTCTTATCACTCTCTCATCAGCAATTTAGGATTGAAAGGGACCTCCTGTGTTCGGACTAGTATCTTACTATTCCAGGAACTCAGTCCTACAATGTCTTTCATAGATTTAAGCTCATCTTAAAACTAGAGTACTTTTATGACAAATAGAAAAGGTACAAAAGGTTACAGTCGTTACTAGTTTACCAAGCAGAGCATATAAAGAAGCATCTAGAGCACTGTCTGAAGGGGCAGAAGACGTGTTCAGACATCTAAGGAAGGAAGGACACAAATTCTCTGCACACTCTGATGCTGTTCAGCAAACTCTTTAAGATTATAGTTTAGTGTCTTCTTTGACTACAAAGTCATAACAACACTGAGCCAAATATATCCTATTCCTCTTATTTTACTTCTGACAAGATGGAAAAAAAACCCAAACAAAAGAGAACAAGAAAATTAACCCCTTGCATGAGACAGAGAAAAAATATGGAACTCCATTTAAACAAGATTAGTAACTATTTGTTTTGTCAAGTTTTTGCCACTCTACAATTAAGACTATGAATATACTTTTAATAACCATTTATAAAACAGAAACCCTAACACACAGCACACGCACAATCCCACACCCCTGTCAATTATCCCAGCATCAAATTACCAGCCAGATCTCAACTCAGGTAACTACTTCCAGTCCCTGTTGAGGTTCTATATGTTGACTCTATTCATTACTCTTGCCTTTCAGATGAGGCAAGAACAACAAACAAGGCACAGAGCTTTTTGGGTTTTGTTTTTTTTTTTTAGTAGATGTGGTAGGAATGTGTTCTTATTAACAAGAACCATTGCAAGAAAAACACAATGAAATACTGCTGGTGTAATATATATTTTTTTTTTCCCCACCCTTCCCATCAAACAGCAATATGTTTTAATAGAGCATCCAAGCACTATTAGTTACCTTATTTATGGTCACACACTACAACTTTTTATGCTTATAGGGGGAAATTACATAAATCACAGCTTATCATCCTGTATGATTTAAGTTCTAATTATTTCTGCAAGCCTAATCAGTACTTTATGAAGTCACTTTCAAGCAGATGTCAGGCCGAAGCAGGCACCTTGTTGGACTCATTTACTCTCTGCGGTCAGACTTTAAGCACGGTATTTCTTACAATAAATACATAATATGGACCAGAGAAGCATCAGTTGGTTTTGAAAAAGCAACTTGCACTGGTTAGGTATAAAATTAATACTAGTCCAAGCTTTGCTAAGTATTTAAACAATCTTTCTCTTTTTCTCCTAAGGGAAGACTCCATTGTAGCAGCATTTTGTAATTGCTTCATGTCTAACAAGCTCATCAGATTAAGTAATCCCCATCAGATAATCAATTCTGAACACCTTTTGATACTTGAAAAAGACAGAAGACACTCACAAGTATTTGTTACATGTTTTCTTCCTCAAGCATAAACAGATAGAATTGTAGCCATTATCTTCTTTTAGGAAGGATAAAGATGGCTATAAATGATGCTATTTACACACAGTTTAGAAACTTGAGAAATCAATTACTTTTGTAAATAAAACATTTTTAATTACAACTAAATCCACAATCTCTTAATCAGGATAAATCCACACAGATGGTTTGTGAGTTTATACAAATCAGCTTGGCCTGAAATGGAACAATCATCTGGCACTTGAACCTTCCCTGAATGATACCAATGGTTTTGCAATTTTTGGCCCTAATTTCAACCCCCCAAAAATTAGAGGAAACATCATAACTGAAAGAGAAGTTTATGGATAGAAACAATAATAATAAAACATTGTGCATCATTTTTCACCTGCAGATTTTTTTTATATACACTTTATTACTGTTCTTCCAAAATTGAATTTAAAACAAAATTTTGACAAAAACGTCAACACAAACATTCATCTTGCTATTTCTACATTTCTTCTTAAAAGCACACTGAGGAAGTGGCTGTCACACAGTTCAAGAAATGAGTGCAATATCAGAACAGGAGTGTTAGAACATGAGAACAGTACAGAGAGTTGCATAGGATTGGAAATGGCTTCAGTGACTCATAGCTAAGCGTAGAACAAACAAGTGAACAAAAAGTCACCCAAATAGGTAACGTAAACCCCTATGCAGTCAACAAATACCTACACCACACCTAGCACTTCTTGCCTGCTTATTACTGTAAGGCTTTAAAATGCCCAGACAAAAACATACCTTTGGCTCTGGAAAATCAAGCTATAAAAAACATGCTCACCTTTATTTACTGTAAGGAAGAAAAACAGAGTCTTGAGATTTTCCAGCTAGAATTTCGTGTACAGAACTCTGTTTAGATTGGTACAAAACTAACAAAAAAAACCCCAATTCATGAGTTTATGCACTGCAGTTGAGAGTTCTCCACACAAGAAATACCATATTGGTGAATGAAATCCCTCTAGACCACTATTCAGTTTCTGACAGGGGGAAAAGGAAGCCTCCCTGGAGACAGCACCACCACTTCTCTAAGTGATTTCCCTGTTACTCACCCAGGATATGCAGCTATTGGATTTGGGCAGTGACAGGGTAAATCCTAACCTTTAGTGGCTGTTCATAGACTTTGCCCTGAAGCTCCTCGCTGTCTGTCCGAGCCTGCTGACACAGCCTACCTCCCCACCTTCCTGGGTAATAAAGAAAATCAAGACCAGCTGCTCTTCTGAAAGAGCTTCCTTTCATCTCTTTAATCTGTTTTGATACTTGCTGCAGTTAGCATCACCTGGTTCTCGGATCTAGTGAGTAACAGCTGTGTATCCATCATCTCTACTTCCCTCGTGGTTTTGACCATATCCTCCCTCAGCTTTTTCCTTTTCCCACACAAGAGTGCTAGCTTCTTTACTCGCTACTCAATCCCCTTGAAAACTTCAAGCGTTTCTCCCTGTAGCTTCTCTAACCACGGTATGTTCTTTATAACAAGGCACACTGAAGGGGGATTAATGGTTTTAACACTTTTCTACATGAAAGCCTTCTGACCCTGTGGCTGGGACAAAGACCTGCTCAGAACTCCTCAGTACTGCCAGGCAAGCAATAATAAGAGATGAGGTCTCACTTAAATTGTTTCTAATTGATTCCTTCTTTCTTTGTTACAATTTCTGCTGAAGGAAATAGAGCGTTGTGTTTTGTGAATACCCAGGCTGCGCTGAGAGAACAACTGCAGGTGCATCACAGGTTTATCCCGCAAGAGAAAAACCAATTGAGGCACTCCATATCCTGCTGCTACCCAAATATACATCAGTTAACTCAAAATGACCACTTCACACTTAGAAAAGCCACAAAACATAGCATGATCCCACAGCAGTTGTTTGCTGTTGGGAGCCGCCATTCCCAGCTGTGATGCAGAGTTATGGGAGTCACCTGTACAGGTAGAATAAATGTCACGTTTGTGTAGGTGAGATATTGAGGCCAATGGTTGCCTACAGCAACAGCAGGCTCTGCTGTACATCTTTCTCCTGTTCATGTGCATCAGGCATGATTCACGTGGCAAGCAAATCTAGAAGAGATGGATGTCCAGTAATACTGCAGTTAAGTTAGGTAACAAACATTTCAGATAATTAGTTCCATCTAGAAAATTGGTAAGGCAATAGAACTTAAAACTTACTTGAAATAAATTAGTTTAGCTGCTTATGATCTCACACCAATTAGCAAGCAAAATTAGCTAACACTATCTTGGATAGTTACAAGGAAGGTTATACTTCTGCTTTTCTCTGTAGAAACTCCTGATGTATGTATAATCAAAACTATCAAGGCATGAGAAAAAAAAACAAACCCAAAACACTTAGAGAACTATATGGGAATCATCGTGATCCAGAAATCCACTGGGGAAATTATTCTCCTTTGCCAAAAGACCACTGCAAATCAGGAAGAAAGCAGAAGGGACATAGTCTCAATTCAGCTTACATCCAGTGTCCAGTCCAATTAACCAGACTTGAAGAAACACAAATCTGGAATTAACCGTGTAATATTTCTATATTCTGATGAATACGATAAAAACTCTAGTGGGAGGCAAATGCAACAGGAAACAGTGCTCTGCAGCTGCTGCACTTCTGCCTTTGTCCAA
Source organism: Merops nubicus (assembly GCF_000691845.1). Lineage (NCBI taxonomy): Eukaryota > Metazoa > Chordata > Aves > Coraciiformes > Meropidae > Merops > Merops nubicus. The sequence continues at coordinate 2,768 of NW_008605187.1, read as the reverse complement.
CAGCATTAAGTTCTAAATCCCTCAGAGAATCACTTCACGTCAAGGTCCATTTCTTGTTCCTCAGTAAAAAAAAACTTGGATGATATTGGTGTCCAGCTTAAAAGCAAATGAAATAAATTCCTCTCTTGAAAAATACCATGAAAGCCCTTTGGGGAACAACAGCAAGTTATTAAAAAACATTTCTTAAGTGTTTATTAGGCCTGTAAAACTTTAATGAAAATTAAAAATACTTCTTATTTATAGCATTTTGCAACTTTTCATTATTTTATTTTAATCTGATTATTTTATCACAATTTGGAATTCCAAGATTCCCAAACTTTTGCAACACAGAATTTTTGTGTTATGTTCTGGAATTTACTGGAGAACAAAAATTCCATGTTTCAATATTGGGCTGTATACCTTACATACCTTACATTTGTAATAATAGCTTAATAATGAATACTTCATTTTTACTGTCTCCACAGCTGGGTTGCTACACATTTGCAAGTAACAAATACAACAAACAGCTAAGCACAGAAAAAAAAAAAGAAATACTTTGCATTCTGCATCCTTTTATTCTGAAAACAATCTGCAGTCCACCTGCATCTCTTTAACGATAAAGGAAGTGTATGAACATCATGATATAGTTTATGAAAATAACAAGTCAAGCAATAAAAGGCTGGAGCTGTCATGTAGAAGACATCGATATTCCAGAGTAAAATACCACTTCATCTGTCAGGATCCAGGGATTTGAGTCTCCGGGAGTAACCAGGATTTCCAATTAAATAGCGACAAGATGAAACGTGGTATTACATGTTAATAACTGTATCACACAAATTAATAATTCTGCCTTCAGTTTATGTGGAAAATTATTGTGATATGGAACTTTAAAAGGTTTCACCTCAGACTGCACTGTATCTCTGTACTTAAAAACCTACACTGAAGGCAAGATAATCGATGTAGCACATCTGAAGTCTTCTATGCCAAGAGACTATTGATAATGTATCCAACTACAGCCACTGTTTGAAGTTGCTTTTCCTGAACTTCCCACCCAAATTATTCCAGGATCAGCTGCCTAGAAAACAGTTAACTAAGATTATACTGAGTATTCAAGTTTGAAGATACTCCTCCAATCCCAAAGTCAGGCTCTCTGAAAGCAGGTGTCATGGCAACATTAGGTGTTGTATATTTTGGTACTTCAAAGGAACAAAGGTCATCTTTGAAAGAAATACAAAATTGTGAAATTCAAAATTGTGAAATACAAAGCTATATCCATACCTGGAGTTTGAAATAACAATTTTAAAATAGCGTGGAACTGTAACAAGCAAAGACAGAACAATACCATGTACTTTGAGTGGAAATATTTGCACCAAAGAAAGATCACTACATCACATTACAATGAATGTAGAAAGTTATGAGGAAATCATTAACTCTGAACACATTAATTTTCAATTAAATGTTCTATAACTGTAAAGGCAGAACATTAATAAAATCAAGCAACTCCAACTTGCTGACAGGAAAGGTAGATAGAAGCTGTGGGCATGAATAACAAGCTTCTAGATGTAACATTCTCTCCTGAATTGGTATTGAATAGTATACAGCAATTAAATCCAAAAAACTACCATCACTGTGAGACATTTTCAGTACAACATTCCATGAAAACGCTCATTTTTTAACAAGGTCTGATAAATTTTAACAAAATTCCCCAAGTAATTGAAAAATTGCTACTTTGAAGCTTTGCTACTTCCACAGCAAGAACAGCTTTATTAAACCTGCTTTCCTTGGGAACGAGACCACTCATAAATGTGCAGGTGACACCAACACATCTCAGGGAAGTCTGAACTAAACTTCCATGTGGTTCAAATCTATATTTAAGAAGCCTGTTGTTAACCTAAGAATGGTTCTGCTCTATTTGGGTTTTATTAAATCAGTTACCACTGGAGTAAGAAGGTAGTTCAGATACAGAGAGGAGCTGGGTTTAGTAAACTACTTCTGTCTCTGACTATCATTAAAGTTTGAAATTTATTTTGCCTCGAAGTAACTAAAACTTTCAACCCAATACTGGCTCTGTATGCTTGATTCCGGGACATTTAACTTCAGAAACATGATTTTTGGAAGCTCAACACTTACTCAAAGCCACTATCAGCCTGCAGGATTACATGATCACCCACTAAAGCCTAACACCTCATTTAATGTTAAAAAGATATCAAACGGGAAATGAAATTTGAGAAACTTTAATGATTTGCTTTATGTGTAAGAAACAAAAGAAATTTAAAAGACTCTATAATGACTATCATGAGAAGTTCTATATCCCAAATAAATTGGATTAATTTTACTGAAAGTAAAGTTTCATTTTCTTTTATAAGCCATCTTTACTAGACTGGAGATCAATTTAAAGCTTATATTCAATTTTCTTATCATGCATTTCATTAACTTATCATTCAAATTTCACTAACTTTTGTGCTTTGTCTCATGAAACTTAAACCTTCACTTTTATTAAAGGAGTAACTTCATCTGTCAAATCAGAAAGAGAGTCTGAAACTTCTTTTCCTTTTAAGTTCATTACGAAAACCTCAGTGAAAGAAACATTTACCTTGGCAGGTCTATAAAACACTTTTGAACTTAATGTAAGCAGGGGAACCGACGTTTAACAGCCCTGCTCCGTCGAGACAGCCCTCGCGGTTCCGACAGGCGGGGGTTCCCTCCACACGCTGCACAGCGCGCACTTCGCGGCTCGCACGGCAGCGTGCTCAGCGGCCGGCCCACATGCGAGCAGCCCGCGGAACTGC
>NW_008605186.1:0-441 GCF_000691845.1 Merops nubicus | reverse complement strand
TATCAATGAGAAAATCTGTATAAATTCTCCTGGGGCTGACCGGGATACTGATAACGGGTTTGTGCTGTTTGGTTGTATAGCCGGAACCCCCTGGGGTAAGTTGCTCACAGCCGTCCCAGGGGTAGGAGTTTTTTTCCAGTAAGTCATTTAGGGTGATTAAGTCCTGGGCTGGAGCAGAGGGTACTGCTCCCCCCGGCTCCGGCTTATGCCGAACCGGTTTGTCCGGTTTACCCGGTTCCAAGCTCCGTCCCATCAACTGTAACAATGACCGGAGATCGGAGGTGGTCATGTTCTGTATAAGCTGGCGCCTTACCCCCAAAGCTAAAGCCTTGCGCCATAAAGTATTCCGCTCAGAATTAAGTCAGGGTGCAGATCCCGGTTTATTTGTACCCGCATGAATTTGGCGGATCCGCTGGGGAGGGTCCGGTGGCTTGCCGGAGG
>NW_008605185.1:4385-13081 GCF_000691845.1 Merops nubicus | reverse complement strand
GCTTCGGGCTCGCTTGGCTCATTAAAGTCAAGGACAGCGACAGTGCTTGCAAACCAAAGCTTTCTGCCTTAAAAAGGTATCAGCCAGCAAGATTTTTCTCCCAACATAAACAGGGCCTTTGATTTTTTCCTCTCATGAGGAAACAGAGGGTAAAAAGAAAACAAAATATTTCTTTTCTTTTACCTAGTGTGAGAATGAACCATGTACCTCCCTAGAAAAACACCCTCCTGCCCCAACCCGGATCCAAAGGCATTATTCCTGTTCTGCAGCAGCTCTGAAGGGGTTTTCTTTCCAATGCACTGAACGGCAGGTTTAGTATGCACGGCTGATACGTGTCTCACAGGACGGCCTCCAGTCTTCTTGGAGCTTCCATCCTGTGCTGCAACACAGACTGTACCTTTCCTCGGCTTCTTTACACAACCAGAGCTTTGATTTGATGCTAAAATAACCTGGCGCTGCCAGGCTATCTGAGGAGATGCAGCAAAATGTAAGCAGCGACAGCAGCCACCTATCTGTGCTGCATATTTATACCCTGTAAAGGCAGAACTCTGTCACTTTCTTACAGTCTTCAGAAGAGGATCTGAGGACTTCCTTTTTTTTACCCAGAGCAGGCAAATATTTCTGGCTCTAGAGCTGTTTATTATGCAAACAGCTTTAGTCGCTTAGATTTTTAAATATAAACAGAATGAAAAGGCTGTTTCAGACACCTCTCCTCTTGGAAGAGGGGTTTGTTGTGGGTTTGAGCCCCTCCTTGCTACCCCTGGGGTGTGTAGAGGCTGTGGCCACCAGTGCAGGACATCCTGGGAGCCGCCTGGCACCCCCAGCTCTCAGCATCAGAAATTCCTAGAAGCCTTTTCTTTGATGCAGCAATTATTTCCCTTTAAATCTCACCTCTCTGTGTCTCCCCAAGAAGCATCACTCAGGTGACTGTGAGGGACCTGCTGCAGCCAGCCCTGCACGGGGGGAAGGATCACAACCTCTTCTAGCAGCTCCCATCTTCAGGGGCATTTGCAAGAGAGCATCTGGCTGCAAACCAGAGCCTCCAAACTGGCACAGGAGGGGCTCAGAGCTGCACTGTCTGCAGGCCTGTGCTGACAGCCAGGCCGGGAAGCTGTGGATGCCAAGGGTTCATTCTGAATGCCTGGTTCATTAGCTCAGGCCCTAATAACGACCACTCCAGCAGTGCCAGGGCATTGGTGCTGAGCAAACCCTTGTGCCACCACCATGAAATACCACTTGTATAATGAAGGAAACCTCTGGCTGAGACATCCATCCCTGAAGCAGGCAGAAGTGTCTCCCAGGGATCAATTCCCATCCCACATTTTGGTTCCAGTCTCCCAGAGGGTTGGTTTGGGGGCCTGAGTGGAGCCTGCAAGGAGCCTCTGCTGATCCCAAGAGGCAGGGAGATTTTAACTTGTTCAAAAGTGTATTTAACAGCTGGTGTGGCCACATCTCTTCCAACAACCTGCGTGATAAAAAAACCCACTTGATCTCACAAGACCCCCAGGAGCCTGCACCTCCCTCATACTCCTCCCAGCTCCCATCCTCTGCTGCTGGGGAGGCTCTACCAAAGGCAAGGCAAGACCCACACAGGCCATGCTGCTGCACCACCAGCCCTCTCCCTGGCAGAGGCTGGCAGTGAAGTGGTTAACGTGCCTGGACCTGCTTCCCAAGATAAATGGGGGGAGTTCACACCTCTGAGGCTGTTGTCTCTCCCTGGGACTGCAGTACATCACCATCAGGTTAATGTAGCCTAGGTGATTGCTTGCAAAAAATAAAACCAAAGGGCTGGAAACTATGTGTTTAAATTAAATCATAAATCGTCCTGGGTATAAAACCTGTAGGAAACCCTCCAATTCTTGATCCTGGTGAACTATGAGATTTGATTTATTCGGTGGACTCAGGGCTTCTTGCTGTGCTCAGTGTGCCCCTTTTTGGGAGAGGGAGGTGGGTGACTTTTTCCTGCCCAGCTTCGCAGCCCTGTGCCAGGGTGGGATCCTACACCTTGCTCCAGCCCGAGCCCCTGCTCTAGGACCAACACAGGACATGAAGTCTATTCATCCAAACCCCTGGTAGCCCTATTTCCAAGCCATTGCCTTCCCTGAGCCTCCAGTGAAGCCATCTACATTGTGTTCCTTCAGTTAATTCTCTTTTACATTCACCTTTATTATATGATTCATTTCACATTTGAATGTCAAGCAGTTTTGGTAAGTAAATACATCCATATCTTGATGGTTTTGATTATGATATCAAAAGTCTTTGACCCTCTTTCAGAGGGCAGGAGGAGGAACACAACATTGCCTGCTCATCCAATGTTATTAGTGGTTCTGCATAACCAAGTCCACTTTCTTTTTCCCTTAATGTTATTTCATAATAATTTCTGCTTTGTTAGAAGCAGCAGCAAGTTTACAGACCCTATGTTTTAGGGAAAAATATATTTTTTTTTTTTAAAAAAAAGGCTTTTAAATATGAAACAAGTGCATTCTGCTCATGAAGAGGTAACAAAGGACCAGTTAGAAAACAGATTTAAACCCCAAAAATCTCACTTTTAGAAGCCTGTCATCATTTTTGACTCTCAGCTCATTTGTAAAAGCTGTGGATTGGATACTTAGATTGTTAGACTGATTTTCCACAGACAGACCTGCCTGATGTGCAGGATTCCCAGATGGTGTAGTCCTGCTGTCACTAGGACAAGGTGGCACTTGCACGGGGTAGGAACAGTCAGATGTACAACTCCCCTCTCATTCTGCACGAGGATAACCTGCTCAAAACACTCAAACCTGTTAGGTACTGTCAAATATATTGAAACTAAATGATCACAGTGCTTTGAAATCTCTTCATTTCCCCCTTTAATAAACTGCTGCAATTATTCATGGGTTTCTAGGTAAGACAGGGGCAAATTAAGCAGAAACAGCAGGTACCATTTTAAGTGGGAGCTTTCAAAGGTCAGTCTCAATTACTGAATTCCACCTTGGATGGGAGAAGCCTGCAAAAGTCCTGGGAAAGAGAAAACAATAGCTGATATCACTGGAACTTTATCCTATCCTCCTTCGCCACGGTAAAGGGAGCTGGGAGCAGGAGAGGGGTTGGTATAATGGGAAGAAGAACACTTGGATGGGAATGGAAAGGATGTATAAATGCACGTTCTCCTGGAGCCAGCTACCACACAGACCCCTGGACATCTGCAGGAAGGACTTGTGGCTACTGCATTCCACTGCATCATGTTTCCTCCCTGCCCCTGGCAAATAAAAGTGACTCTGCTGCTTGAGAAGGCAACGAGAAACCCATGAACACCTCGAGTCCTCCTTGTTTCACTGTGTGGAGCAGTGCCCTGGGTTTGGAGATTGCTACGTGGCAGGAGCAGAGCGTGGGTGCTCCAGGAGCCTCAGAGCACGTGAGAGAAGCCACCCTTGTGTAACAGGGTGAGTGTAGGAGGCAATAGGATGGCTCCTTTTGAGTGTTAACACAAATTTGACTGAGACAAGGAGCTGTTTCATCTAATCTGTGCCCCTGGAATGAATTTCTCACGAATTCAGGCTGGCTGGTTTCACTTCTGTTTTCTCCTGTTGCTGATTACTGTTGCTGTTTCTCCCACGGTGGCATAATTCTGTGATGCAGATTCCTGACATTGCAAGGAAAGGGTCCAAACCCTTCTATTCATATCAGAACAGCCATTAAAAACTACCCAGATTTAGAGTTGGTACCCACAGTTAATAAACAGTTCCCCTTCACAACACAAAGGGATAATAGCTCCCCTGTCTGCAGAGTTTCCTATCTGAAGGAAAGAAGAATCCCCATTTTGGGAAAGAAACCACTCACTTGGAGTGCTTCCATTTCTGGAGTCACACCACATGAAGAATGCTGGGCCCAACTCCAGGAGGTCCGAGCAGCCTAAGGCCATCCAAAATCCACAGGAGCTCTGACAGTCACCACTCCAAATGCCAGGCCAGACAGATCCCAGAGACCTGCCCTGCCAAACCCCAGAGCACTTTCAAACAAAGCCCTTCAAAACGTTGCTCAAGTCAGTGGCAAGAGCTGAAAAATCAGCAGAGGCTCTTGGTACAGCCTTCCATCCCACGTGCCATCACTCTCCTACCCCACGACTCGTGCCAAAGACCTGCTTCAGTCTGAGGGCTTTGGAAGGGCTTAAATTCAACCTAGCCTGAAAAGCTCAGCAGAAGAGAGCCCACAAAGGATGGGGAACTGCCCTTTTGCTAGCTTGCCTTGCAGGCTGGAGGAGAATCTGACCAAATATGGGTCAGTTCAGACTTTAAAGCCTGAATAAGATGTGAATTGCTCATGCCTTGGTCAGGAGATGGCACGTGGCTCTATTAATGGCTTTATTAGCCAGTGGTTCCATGCATTGGATGGTGTTTCCCAGGGAAGAAGAAGTCCTGGGCTCCCAGGGCTGCTTGGTTTCTGCTCTGGCACACGCTTACTCTTGGGTCTTGGTGCACCAGGCTGTTTGGGGGCCCCATCCTGCACCCCCTTCAGCACAGGCTGCTCTGCTTGGGTAGCCACACCAGCTCTTACCAGGTACCTTGGCCCTCAGCAGCAGCTCCCAGGGTTTCTGCCACGTGGGATCTCAGCAGGCACGTGAACATCTGTCCTCTCCTGCAGCTCCTTCTGGGTAGACCTGCTTCCTTCTCAGCAGAAATGGAAAATAAGCCAGCAGGTCTTTTGTGGGTTGACAGCTGGCAAACTTGAGATGGAGACAGGTCCTGCTTTTGGGCTTGCAAATCCCCTACACCCAGAACTGTCTGCTACAAGTTACCCAAACTTAACCACTCTGTGCTTCCACTCATCACCTGGAAAATGAGGTTCATGGTTCCACCTTACCAGCACAGGTGATGGGGTGAGAAATGCTGGTGTGGGATTGGTCCTCTGCTGATGAGGTGAGAATGATTCAAAGGTGTCAGGGATGTTGAGGTCTCAGCTCACCAGGCTGGTTGCTAGTGCCATTACTGAGGGGAGGCAGGGTCTGTTAGAGGTGGGTTAGACCTCAGCATCCCCTTGCAGTCTGGGAGCAGTCTAGCAGGCTGTGCCCAGGTCCAGCCTGGGTGCAAACCCTTGGCCTAGTCACAGAAGCATAGAATGGTTTGGGTTGGAAGCAACCTGGAAGATTGTCTCATTCCAACCCCCCTGCCATGGGCAGGACACCTCCCACTAGAGCAGGTTCCTCAAAGCCCCATCCAGCCTGGCCTTGAACACCTCCAGGGATGGAGAATCCACAACTTCCCTGCAATCTGTGCCAGTTTAGGTACTGGGAGCCCCTTTAGGTACTGGAAAGCTGCTATAAGCTCTCTGTCAAGATGCAGCAAAACATTTGCCAAGGCAAGCACAGAACGTGCCAGGGTTGTTCATTTAGGGCAGGACTGCCATGGTTCACCTCACAGAGCAAACCCTTGGGCCAGCAGCCCTTGCACCCAGGGGTGCTGCTCAGGAAAGCAAGGTCACTGTGGGATGTGATGTCCACAGCCTGGAAAGGGTCTTGGGGGACACTCGTGTCTACAATCCTGGCACTGTCCTGCTATCAGGCTCTAAAAATCCAGCAAGCTGCTGTTTCAGCTCATTGACTCTGTAAATCAGAGTTTAAGCAGCCCCTGTTGGAGTGAATCTGACCAGATTTGTACATTTTATCAAATGAGATAGCTCTGTAGAAAAAATATCTATACCCCTGGTTTGGAATTTATCGTGGTTTTAGCTGGAATATAAATCTTTCCTAAAATTACCTGCAATGTTAGTGCTGTAACAGAGCTGCTAAAGCTTAAGTGTGGAGCCCTGGTCAGGAAATCCACCAAAACCTCAAGTGGAAATAACTACTTTAAAGTGATTTTGTCAGGGAGGAAGTAATGAAGGTGCTTTATAAGGAAACAATAATCAATCTCAGAGAATGAATAAAAATAATGATGAAACAGATTTTTAAAATAATGATTTTTTTTTTTTTCCTCTTCCTTTTTAATCTTGATTTTTCAAAGGGAGTTGTCACCTTCCATAGGCTTTAGATTTGTAAAACCCTTCTGGAACCTGAATAAATATTTGCCTGTCCTGTAGAGGTCTTCATAAAATGTGAGATGAATATCACCATTGCCAAGGATTTCACAGCCCCTTTCAAAACCCCACATCCCAGAAACAATGAGACAGGGTTTAAAAGCATAAATGGGACTTTCTGTTTGAACTCTTAATGCTGATATCTTGAAGGTGCTTTCTGATCATTTTTTAGGATGAGGCAGAATAGAAACTTAGACCTGCTCTGCTCAATATAGCTGTGCTGATTTAACACACAAGTAAATCAGTTTAATTAGATTGGTGATTAGACCTTATGTGAGCACAGCTCAATGCTAAAGGAGACTTAAACTACTGAGGAATTGCATTGTTAGGTCAGCAAAACAAACTGCTGACTTAATAATAACAACAAAAAAAGGTTTTTCCTTGAATGGAGATTTTTTTGTCTGGACCAAACTAGAGGATGGGGCTGGTAAGATATGAGGAGGGTCACCCACTATGGCAAGGTGGCCAAGAAAAGGTGGTGAGAGAAACTTCATATGTTGGTAACCTCTGGACCTCAATCATGGACATATCCCCATCTGGTTGTGGGAGATGGAGGGAGGCAGAAGAGCAGGAACCATAACTAGCAAAAGGATTCTCCAACAGATCTAGTCTTGGGTCAGTACCACCTGTATCTACACCAGGATCTGTGTCTCTGTAGAAAGAGATAAATGAAGAAAACTCATCATGGCTTTAGAGAGCTCAGGTGCTGTGGAGCTGGCACAGAAATGGGGCTCACCAGCTCTCTAGATTGATGCTTGAACATCCCAGGCTGGCTGCCCAATGCTGATGAGGATGCTTATCCTTTCTACTTCTCCCATCCCCTGCAAGAAGCTCTGTGCAAGCAGCCCCTGGTGCCAGTCTGGGAGGCTGAGGCTGCAGCAGGTCTGGGCACAGCCCCAGGCAGCCAGGTGCAGGATTGGTGCTTCTGCTGCCAGCTCAGGAAGCCTCTCTTGGTGTGTCTGAGGGTCTCCTGGGTTGGAGCCCCAAGATGACCTGGCAGCAGGCTGTGACACAGAGAGCAGATGACTTCCTAAGGCCTTCACCAGGAGTGTGCACCCCCAAATTTGTGTTGGAGAAGCCATAAAGTAAGGGTGTGCAGGTGCAGCTGGAAAGAGAGGCTTAGCCAGCCCTGGGTGGAAGGCTGGAGGTGCAGGTTGAGGGATGTTCTCATCCTGCCAGCAGAGCCCATGTGCTTATATGAGAGCAGAGTGGCAGCAAAGTGTCACAGCCCAGCAGCATGGATGTGAAACAGGCTTATAAATAAACAGAAGCAACAAGGAGCCCTCAAGAATGTGCCTCTTTGGAGGCTGGAGCTGGTGTGGGAAGACAGCAATGGTGGTTTTGCCCAGCTCTTGGTCTCCCTGAGCTGTTGCTGCCGTGGGCTGGGACCCCTCATCCCCCAGGGACAGGCAGGAGGTCCTGTGAGCACCCCTGGGGCTGCTGGTGGTGGCAGGGAGGTCATAGGGGGAGAAGCAAGAAGGAAAAAAGGTTTGGGAGAGGATGGAGATGCCCAGCAATCTGTCTGGCTGTCTGCTCCCAGGCACCAAGGCAAGGGAGAACCCCCCTGGGTGGCACCAGCTCCTTCCTCACCCCCGAGCTGAGCCCCATTGCTGGCTACTGGCCACCCCTCTTTCCTTTCCCAAGTCCTCCTGGATGCTGCAGGAAGGAGCAGAGATGGAGCTGGGGCTGCACAGCCAGCAGATGCCAAGGAAGCCCCAGGATCTCTGTTCCTGCTGCCCACAGAGACCACAGCCCTGCAGTCCTGGGCACTGGTTTTTAATGGTCACACTTAGAGCCACCTAGATGCAGAAACATAAACACAAACACCCTGGCCAGCTGCTGGCAAGATATTTGACCCACAGCCACTTGAAAACAGCAAAAAAAGGGGTGTTGGGGTTCACAGGGCTCCAGGACAGGGTCTCAAGCTGGGCATCAGGCATCCCTCATCTGGCTCCTGCTCGTTGGCAGTGAACCCCCCAAGCCCTGAGCGTGGTGATGGGGGTGGGCTGTGGGGGAGCTGGTGGCACTGCCCCCCTGCCCGAGGTGCCAGCGTTGTGTTGGGGATGCCTCTGCCCCAGGAGAGCTCCTGAGGGCTGGGGTGTCCAGCCTGGCATGGCAGAGGATGGGGGGACTCAGGAGCTGTTCCCCCTGCAGCTGTACCAGCTGGCAACCTGGCACGGGCAGCTCATGAGGATAATCCAAACCAGTCCCTGAGAGAGGGCACGGGGCAGGCTGGGAGGGGAGCACCCCAAATCTCTGCTCTGCCCACCATGTGCTGGTCCTGATGGCAGCAGCATCCTGCTGTGGCTCCAGCCCTGGAGTGAGCTGCCCAGGCTGGCAGTGCCCGCTGGCCCCAGAGCAGGGCTGGGAGAGGAGCACCCCAAATCTCTGCTGTGCCCACCACGTGCTGCTCCTGATGGCAGCAGGATCCTGCTGTGGCTCCATCCCTGGAGTGAGCTGCCCAGGCTGGCAGTGCCCACTGGCACCAGAGCAGGATGCTCATTCAGAACCCTGGTGCTGGCTGGGACAGGCCTTGGGGAGGAGCTGGGGATGGGGTGGGGGACAGGGGGTGGCTTTGTTGAGGTGGAGCTGGCGTGGGGGGCACGTGCCTGTGGAGTGAGCCAGGAGAAGAGGATTGGTGGCTG
>NW_008605185.1:0-4313 GCF_000691845.1 Merops nubicus | reverse complement strand
GCAGCACCCAGAGCCCCTGCTCAGGCTCAGGACACCCCAAAAGCCCCTCTCCCCCGTCCCCCCTGAGAGCAGAAGGGCTCACAGCAGGGAATGGAGTTGGGAAAACCCCCCTACAGGATGACTGCAGGCTCTTCTGGCTGCTTGCTTGCTGGGGATTCCTCCCCTGGGCCTCAGTTTCCCCGTCTGCAAAATGAAAGAGGGTGATGCTGGTCTCCTTGAGGTGCTTCAGAGGGAAAAGCCCCAGTGCTGGTACAGGAGAGGAGCTGCCACCAGCATCTCTGACCCTGGGGCAGGGTGGGGATGGGTGCTGAGCGAGGGGAGGGGGTCCCAGCTGGTGCAGTACCAGAGCACAGCCCAGAGCCTGGCAGACAACTCCTGGCTGCTTATGAGAGCAGGACAGAGAGTGGGACAAGCACTGCTGGTGTCACAGCCACCAGGCTGTGCCCTCAGTGCCTCCACAGACCCACTCGAGCATCCCAGGATGGTGCCATGACACTGGAAACATGGGACTGGAGTGACTGGGACAGGTCCTGGGAGCAGCACCCAGCTCAGGCACCTCAGCATCACCCCCCTCCCCACTGAGGTGGGGCAGGGACCTGTGGGATGGCACCAAGGACAGGCCCTGGGCCCCCTCCCACTCCCCAGCACGTCGCCAGGACTCGTGGTGCTTGGCTGCTCTAGCTCCCCTTGCTCTGCTCAACCCACACCAGCAGCTCTGGAGTTACTCCTGAGTTCCACCTCAGCTGACCTCATTTTTTTTTTTGGCTCCTTTGTACCAAATTGCTGGCCTGTGTCTGAGATCCAATTATTTTCATGAGCATTATAAAAGCTGATAAACCTTAGCAAAGCCTCTAAAAGCCCCAGCTGCTCTGTTTGTGTGTCTGTGTAGGCTCCAGGGCCAAAAGCATGGGTGCTGTCAGCACACAGGGGCCAGCACAGGCACCCTGGGGCAGGCAGGGGTGCTCATGGCACTCAACACCATCCTCTGCCATGGCTTGGCAGCTGATTTTAATATAATGCAGCTCAATAGCACCAACCCAAATTGCTATAAGCAGGAGACCAGAGGGGCAGGGCTCTGGAAAGTGTTTTCTGCTTTCAGAGAAGCATCTCTGCTGGCCCCTGACCCATATCTGTGGGTGAAAAGGGGCTTTTTGCCCTTATTTTCTTCAGTCTATTCCTGTTTGCACCAGGATAATCCCACCAGGATGACTCATGGTGGAGCATCAAGCAGAGAGGATGGGTGCTGCAGCTTCACCCAAACCAATGTCCCCTCACAGCCTTATCCTTGGGCAGGGGTGGGGGATGCCCGTGGCCAGGCGTTGGGCTGGGACCTGCCCCTGAGAGCAGCTGCTGGTCACAGTCACCCACAAAGGCAGGAGGTGCCCCAAAAACAAGCACAGCCAGTTGGAAATCCCTTCAGCCCTCAGTTCTGTGACCTTTGGGGCACTCAGCCCCCCCTTAGCATGGGCTTTGTGCTGGAAGGGGCTTTTCTGGGTCCTGCCTGGTGGAGGGACCTGCCCACAATCAGCTTTTGGGTGCCAGGAGGGTTATAGGGAAGAAACATCTGTGCAAGCATCTGGATTGCAGAGATCTCAGCAAGTGTGAGGCTTGGGGACCTGGCTTGCCTGGCTTGGGACAGGCAGTGCTGGGACCTCAGTGGAGGGGCAGCTCAGCTCTCACCAGCTTCATCTTCCTGGAAGTTTTTCTGCTCTCTTTCAGGAGCTGAGCTGAGTCCTTGTCCCAGCAGAGCTGCCTTCAACTTCTCCTTCCATGCCCAGCAGAACCACCCTGGGGGAGGGCCAGCAGCACTTTGCCTGGGCTCAGGTGTGGTAGCAAGTCCTTGTCCCAGCAGAGCTGCCTTCAGCTTCTCCTTCCATGCCCAGCAGAACACCCTGGGGTTGGGCCAGCAGCACATGTGGCTTTGCCTGGGCTCAGGTGTGGTAGCTTAGGTCCCAGCAGAGGACACAGCCCATCCTGGGCTCCCCAGCACCAGCTCTCCCCTTGCTAGGACTTGCTGAAGGGCAGGTGGGGTGGAAACAGAGCCCCCTGAGCTTGGCTGTCTCCCTGCCACTGAGTGCTGCCCTTCCACCACCTCTACTGGAGCAGCTCCTTCTTCCCATGGATGCCACCAAGAGCCACGAGCCACGTGCACCCAGGCTGGAGCCTCTGGCACTCAGGAGGTCCTGTCCTTCTAGTCCTCCATCCACCCACCCACCTCCTGCCCTGGCACAGTGTGGTAGAAAGTGAATTTTCAGGGCAACCCCTTGAAACAGGGCAGCTCAGAGTCACTCCTGAGTGGCTGTGCCTGGCTCCTCTCTTGAGCTGGTGCAGGGGGGGCTGTGGGAGGGGGCAGCAGGTCACCCATGAACTCCTTTTCTGCTGGTCCCTGCTGCAGCCTTTTGCAGGCTTCAGGTCTGACCTGCCCTTGTGGTGCCTCCAGCCTTAGAAGCCAGGAGTGTGGGTCAGTTGATCATTTGATCATGATCAGTTGATCAGGAGCAGTGGAGCAGTTAAGGTGTCACAGGTCTCCCCTGGAAATTAAAGAGCCCTGTGGAGGAGCAATTTGTGCTGTCCTGGGTGCATCTGCTGAAATCTTCCACTCTCTGCCAGCAGAACAGTCATCTCAGTCCTTGGAGTGCTTGAAGATCCACCTGCCTGGATCTTCACTCTTTCAAACTGATCTTTAGAACTCAATACATGCAACCTATTTTGTTTTATTCTTTTTTTTTACATTTCATTCATCTGAAAATAGCCTGGAAAGTTTCAATTCCTCTTTTTTCTTTTTCCTCTTTGTTTTTTTTAAAGCATCAGTTTCGTTCTCAGACAATCTCTTTGTTGCAAAAAAAATAACCAACCAACCCCAAATGTGTCTTCAGATGAAGAGCTCTGTCTGGGTTTAAAAGCTCCTGGGAGTGTGGCCCAAATAAGTGCTACCCCCACGTGTCCTGCAACCATCAATCCTGCCTGTGCTCCTCCCACAGCTAGCCAAACTCTGATCCTGGCTGACAAATAGCAAAGGGCTTTTTTTTCCCCCCTGCACTTAATAAACTGATTAACAGGCTTCTGAATTTCCACAAAACTCACTGAGAAGTGGGGCTGTGCATGGGGGGGGTTGCCTTGGGTACAGGGTGAAGGTTTGGGCCAGGCACAGGGCTCAGAGCAGCCCAAATCTCTGCACCCCAGTCCCTCCCTCTTCCCAGGACGTGGAAACCCTGCACAAAGTTTCTACTTAAAGATTTAATCTGAGGATGTTGTCGTTTCAGATGAAAAGATACCTTCAGTGTTTATCTGATACCCTCAGTTTTTATCTATGTCTGTCTGTGTTTGTGTAAAGGCAACAAAACACACCAGCAGTCACCCAAGGCTGTTGCAGCTCCAGCTTCTCAGTGCTTCAAGGGGCCTGTCAGAAAGCTGGGGAGGGACTTTTAGCAGGGTCTGTTGGGACAGGACAGGGGGGGAGGGTTTGAAACTGAAAAAAGGAAGATTTAGACTAGAGAAAAGGAAGAAATCTTTTATACTGAGGGTGTTGAGCCCCTGCCCAGGCTGCCCAGAGAGGTGATCGCTGCCCCATCTCTGGAAACATCCCTGGATGAGGCTCTGAGCACCCTGCTCCAGTTGCAGATGTCCCTGCTCAGTGCAGAGGGATGGACTAGATGGCCTTGAAAGGTCCCTTCCCACCCAACCCACTCTGTGATTCTATGGACTTTGAAGGGCAGGAAGCTGTATCTGTTAATCCAGGGAGAGAGGAGGGATCCAAGGGGATACTGCAGGTGAACAACAACTGCTAAGACTGACTGAAATCCAAACTGCAAGAGTTCTGCTCCTCTGGGTCCAGGCCACAAGCATTTCCCCTCCCCAGGAGGAGGGGGTGGGCAGCACCTTGTGCCTGGCAGAGCCCTGGGAGCAGAGTGAGTCCCCAGGCAGGTTCCTGGGCTCGCTGCAGGGCTCTGCTGGGCTCTCAGGGTGCTGGCTGAGGTATTAGTCACTCCACCCATCATTGCTCTCACCCTTTTGCTTAACATCTGGCAAGTGTCACCCTGAGACTGTCTCTTCTGCCCCAGCTCCTCGTGCTGTTCCTCAGCCTGTGGCCAAAGCTGGCAATGAAAGGACAGAGACTCCCAGCCCTGCTGCCAGGCCAGGGGACAGCTTCAGGTCTTCACTTGGATTCTGTTGCAGCAGCAGCAAAGTTATAACAGAATCTGGGGTTCTTATTCTTTTCATTTGCAGTTGAAACGTCACCCTGGGGATGTTATTGCTGTTGTTATTATTGCCTTCATCTTCCCCAGTCGTGTCATAGAATCATAGAATCCTTT
>NW_008605184.1:39760-41268 GCF_000691845.1 Merops nubicus | reverse complement strand
CTAACTTCAGACAGGACAGTTAATTAGCAGAACTTTAGCTAATAAGTGAAATCATTGAGCAGAATCAGCTCTATTTGCCCCAAACCAGGGCATGGTGGAACCTCTGGAGCTCATATGGTCCAGTGTCTTGTTCAAGCAGGGGCATCTAGAGCCAGTAGCCCAGAATTGTGTCCAGATGGCTTTTGAGTATCTCCAAGGATGGAGACTGCACAGTCTCCCTGGGCAGCCTGTGCCAGTGCTCAATCCACCCTCACAGTGTTGTTTCTTGATGTTCAGGAAGGAACCTCCTGTGTTTCAGTGTGTGCGCACTGCCCCTGATCCTGTCACTGGGCACCACTGAGAAGAGCCTGTATCTGTCATCTTTACAATAAAGCAGGAAGTGAGGAAAAACTATGACATATGGTATTTGCATAATTATGCCACATTCAAAGTGTTTTTTTTTTTCCAAGTGGAACTTGGCTGGAAGGTGCTGCTACTAGTAAGACCAGAAAGAGTGGAAGGACTTTTGTGTTTGAAAAATTAGCCAACTTTTACTAATTATTCATTTAGTAGAAGATACCTGCTTTGAGTATTTTCTCAAAATTAATAATTCCATACTGAAGCCAAGAAGTTGCCAGTATGCCAGGTTATTTTGAGCGGGATTGTTTTGCTTTCATAGCATTTGTTGTCAAAACACAAACAGTAAAAGATGCAAAGTGGACTGACAGGAATTTTGGATGTTTAACAGTTGCCTGTGACCTCAAATGTCTCAGGGACAGTGTTTTCACACTACATCTGTCTATCCAGAGCTCTGGCTATGTAGGATTTAACATACAGGGAGTTGTGGTAGTATCCTGCTTGTATGTTTTTAGTGCCATATGTGTTGGCATCTATATCTTATTTGATCAACAACTTTATAATATACTCCTTGCAGTAAAGAGATGATCAGATTATCCTTCCAGATCTAGCAGGATCAGATGCTGCAGCAGTTGGTGAGTAATTGCTGTTCTACGGTTGGGATAACTGGAGTTGATTTTCACAAAAACACCGACCAGCGGTGTTGGTGGATGGAGTCGTTGGCTGGCTGCCTGGGCACTGGCAGAGGTGAGGTGTGCTCAGGTAGTGCTCTACAGGCCTGCAGCTGCAGGAGTAACAAAATGTAGATGAGGGATGGTGCCAGGCAGCTTGGGTATGAGCCTCTCTGCTGATGATGTTTGATTGCACCATTTGATACCTTTGGTATCCATGGTGAGTAGCAAGCATTGTAACAGCACTTGCTCCCTTTTGAAAAGCAGTGTTATTCTTTTGGCTGATCAGAAATGAGTGTTTACCTCACCAGAAAAGGTTGCTGCTGTGAACCTGAGCCCAGGGCTTCATGAAGCTCTCTGGAGTGATGTTTGTTCTCTTGATGTCAGTTTGTGCCATCTAGCACAGTTCCATTATATTCAATTTTGTCTCCTTTCCCAGAAAGGGGAAAATGGGCATGTCATACAATGTTTTAGGCTGGACGAGACCTCTAGAGGTCACCT
>NW_008605184.1:37630-39719 GCF_000691845.1 Merops nubicus | reverse complement strand
GCCCAGGGTCCTGTCAAGCCTGACCTTGAATGACTCCAGTGTTGGGTCCTCCACTACGTCTTTGGGCAGCCTGTTCCAATGATCTATTACTCTTATATTAAAGAATTTTTTTTCTAATATTGAGTCTAAATCTGTCCTTTCCAAGTTTAAAACCATTACTCCTTGTCCTTCTGTTACAAACCCTTTTGAATAGGCCTTCCCCTGCCTTCATGCAGTCCCCCTTCAGGTACTCAAAGGTCGCTGTATGGTCCTTCCAGAGCCTTCTGTTCTCCAGGCTGAACAGCCTCAACTCCCTCAGCCTGTCTTCAGACAAGAGGTGCCCCAATCTCTTGATAATTTTGGTGGCCTTTCTCTGGACTCGCTCCAATATGTCTACATCCTTCTTGTGCTGGGTTCTCCAGAACTGGATGCAGTGTTCCAGGTGAGGTCTCACCAGGGCAGAGTAGAGGGGCAGAATCACCCCTCTTGATCTGCTGACCACAGTTCTTTTGATGCAGCCCAGGATTCACTTGGCCTTCTGGGCTGTGATTGCACATTGGTGGCTCATGTCCAGTTTTTCATCCACCAGTGCTCCCAAGTCTCTTTCCACAGGACTGCTCTCCAGTATACCCTCTAGCCGCCTGTACTGATAGTGGTGGTTACCCCAGCCCAAATGCGGGTCCCTGCAGGACCCCATCTGTCCTGAGGTTCACCTGAGCCCACCTCTCCAGACTGTCCAGGTCCCTCTGGATGGTATCCTGTCTCTCTGGCATGTCAACTGCACCACCCAGCTGAATGTCACACCCTGAATAACTATCTAATCATCAGTGTGTGATGACTGTGGATAATAATTATTAAACATTATTTCTTGTTTATGCAATGTTTGTTGCTGCTTAGCTTTTGAACTACAGATGAACTTACTCCATCACACTTTTTTTTTTCTTATGGCATAATTAGCTTAGTTTTCCTATACTACGGTTTGCTTACATAAATCATTCTGTATGATGGTTTGTATCAGCATTTCAGAGTATATCACTGCATTGTTTTTGACTTTTAGCCTTCTGCAACCTAACATTGCATCCCAGTACTTAAAAAACTCTTTGCTGCCTATGTCTCAAATAAAAAAAAAAAAAAAAAGGGTGAGGAGGCCAGAAGATTTCTTAAGATTTATTAATTGAACTGTTGTCTAAAGGACAGACACTGCCATGCCCAGGTTAGTCCATGTGAGTTGCTGCTTTTCTTGAAGAATTTTGGAAAAGATTTTAGAAGGTAGGTGCTGTTGTCACTGCCTCCATACAAGACTAGGAGGGGTAGCTGCAAATTCTCCATTTCGGGTATTGGGCATGGATCTGAGGACTTCTGCAACCAGCGTCCTGGCTGCTGGATGGTCTGGCACAGCGGGCTTCTCTCAGGGTTATACTTTGCCTTTATGGTTCTTGAGACCAGACTGCCTTTTAAAAGCATTTTTTTTTTTTGTTATCAGTTGTAAATCCAAGATGTGTATTCATGGAAACATTGCAGTACTCTACCCATTCACAGTTGTTAGTTACAGAGGAAGAAACAGATACAAGAGTATTGTTTGGTCATATAATATTTTATGAGTCACCAAAGTGTTTCTGCTGTGGAAAAAAGCAGATGTGATTACAGAGTAGGATGGGTGAATTCTTCTCAGCAATTGACATCAAGGGTGCTAGTGATGCTGTTGTGAAGACATTGGAGCACCTGCTCTGAAATTCTGGCTTCCATTCTGGTTTTCCTTTGGAAAAGATCAGTTCAGAAGTTTGAAAGTAGCTTTGAAGTTGACAAAAGAGGATGTATCTCAATTAGTGGAGAACAAAAACCCAGGGACTTAGCAAAGCAAAGAGTGAAATGTGATTGCTTTCTGGGGATATAGAAAGGACCTGTTTAAGCAAAGAGTAACAGTGACAGTTTGGCCACGAGAAAAGTGTGCAGTAAAAGGAGTAGCCATTGAGGAATGGGGTTCTGGCACACCAATCTACTGCTGTAGTTATTTTTTTAAGATGTGTCTTGAAAAGCTCGAGCTTTTTTTATTATGTATGTTTTTTGTGGTGACAGAGGCCTGAATTTGACTACACACAAGATTCTCCTG
>NW_008605184.1:0-37609 GCF_000691845.1 Merops nubicus | reverse complement strand
TCCTGCTAAAAACAAGTGAGAAGAATAGAAACACAGAAAAGATGCAATGCTACAACAAAGATTCAGCTAAAATATTTTTCCTTTTTTTTTTTTTCAATGGAATATACACAAAACTTTTCTAAAAATGGCCTGGAGTATTTAAATAAACTAAAAACAACCCAGGAAGTTAAAGTTACTCTAATTTGAGATCTACACTCCCTTTTATACTTGCATTGCAGCTTATTAGGGATTTTGTTAGTGTTTCTTGATAATTTCTGTAGAAATAATTTTTTTTTTAAAAAAAATGCAAGTAATTTTTGTCCCTTCTTACTGCAGGAGAACTTGTGCTGTGAAAGTAATTACAATTTTATTCTTAGTGCACATGGAAGGTCATTAATGCATAGATAAGGGACTGAAAGGAAAAATATTGTAACTATACTTCACTGCTGATTTTAATGACTATTGAAAATGGAAGAATTCACTTTCTTGTTTGTGGTGGGTCTGGTTGTCATTAATCACTAATACCAAACCACCACTGGACAGCAAGAGGAATATGAAAAACAAAACAAACGTAACGCAGACCCTAATTCTGGTAAAAGTTAAATGGCTGTTAAATGCCTATTTTGTGATCACACAAAGGTGTAACTACTGTGGATGTTGTCTTAGTGAGTTGATGGGATGGAATTTATAAAACGGTGGCTCCGTTCTACAGCAAACCTGCTTGCAGAACATCAACCTGTAGGTTTCTTTGTGTGCTCATTTCTAGTGTAAAACAGTTGGGTGATACTGTTGGGCAAAAGTTGAAGCTTTAAACAGACTGTCCAAGTACTCTCAGTGTTTGGATAGGAACAGATAGCTACTCCAAGTTTAGAGAGCTAATTAATGTAGTGTTTAGCTATAGTTTGATGTTATGACCAGCAACCAAGATAATTCAGTTTTATAAACATTATACATTTTTCATCAAAAAAATGTAGAGTTTTACTAAAGCTTAGCTTACTTAGTGTACAAGTCAAACTGCTTTTGAGAAGAAGTGATCTGATTTGTTGCGAGAAGCTTTTGCTGGGAATTTTCATGGTGCCGAAGATGGGACCCTGGGACAGGTATTGACTTGGGAACATGGTGCTGCTGAGTTCCACAGGAGAACAACAGCAGTCTCTAGTTTCTGTTCTGTGGAAAACCATGATCTCAGAAGTAGCTGGTGTCAGTCTGTCCCTCTAAAGTGCTGTACGTTGTCCTGGGAAATTGTCTGCTCTGCATGCTCCTTCACCTTTATTTTATATTCACATTTAAAATTTAATAGTTTTAATTTAGCACAGTTTTTCTGCATGGATGGGAATTGTGCTTCTGGTATTTTGCAAGAATACTTTGGGTTATGGAATAACCTTCGTGAAGTACTGCACACAGCTAAGTCTATCCAAGTTTACTGCAAATAACTATTCAGCTATTTTAATAATATTTAATGTTTTAGCTATTTTTCAGACAAAGAATGTTCTGTTTCTACATTTGTTCTGACAAAATTGGTTGTCGGTTGAAACTGATCCCAAGTGAAACTGCAGTAAAAGTAGATACGAGAACAACTCCTTTTTCTGCTGTGTGGCCTTGTCTTGTGCCTTGCTTACTGCTTCAGTGTGGTACATACAGTCCACTATTGCTTGCCTGCAGTCGTTCTGTCAAGCAATTATCAAGATTTTTCTTTTTTGAAGGAATGCATTGGGGTTTTTTTTTCTGGTTCTTTTTAGTCTCATTTTTCCTGTGCTTCAGAACTTTGTTGGACTTCAACAGGCCAAAGAATGCCATCCCATGGCTGCTGCGTCTGTCTACGAGAAAGGTAGATTTTTAACCTAGATCAGTCTGAACTGAGCGGTTCTTTGCCTGGGAAGGATTGATTGATTGATTGATTTAAAAACTTAATAAAATTGATGTGGGAATTATTTCCTTATTATCCAAATAAGTCTTTTGTGGGGAGTTTCTTAGTAACTGTAAAACATCTTAAAGGGTATACATTGTGAGCAAGTCACCTCAGCTCCCAAAATCTAAAACTTGAGGAAGAAAAACAACCATATGGATATTCCTGCATATGTGAAAATCAGGGTACAGCTCCACTGTTCTTGACCCAGATAACCCATCTGTCTTCTCTATCACCTGTTGGCTGTATTGGCACCACCACCCACCGCACCAGGTTTGATCTGGGTTGAACACAAATCCTCCCCTTCTTAGTTAAGCTTTTCACTGAGGTCTGTTAACCAGCCCTTATTTGTGGGGACATGGAGGGAATTGAAGGACTACAGATTTTTTCTTTACAAAACTCTTAAGTGCAGATGTACCCTGGTAAGGCCCTTCTAGAACCACATCTGAAGAAAGTATCTTCTTGCACCTATTGAAAAATTTTTTTCCTCTATCAGTTATTTTAAAATTTCTTTAGCAAATATAAGTCCTTGACAGATGGAGCCCCATCTGTTATGATACCTTTATCTGTTTTATTTCTAAATTTGCTCTCACTTGTGCTTGTGTGAATACTTTGGCATTGTTCTTAATTGTTCCTTGGACTGCTTGCAGAGTTACAACCTTGAACAGTGCATTAACTCTTGGTAAGCTGCATGATTTATTACATGATTTTATGTAAGGCACTACACTTTCACCAATCCTTTACTCTTTCACTTTCATATGTATGTATTATGCAACTTTTATTTTTAATTAGGCTGACTTTGTCATTTTCTTGCCAGTCTGTGGTATTGAGCCAACGCCAAAGGCAGATACCATGTTAGATACAGTAGTGATTTGATCTCATGTGCAAATCCTGTTTCCATTCTTTAATAAATGGATTTTTAAAAAAATGTATCTCTTAGCATAAAGTCTGATTTACTTAAATCCAAATCACAGTGAAATATTGCTAATTACTTTTTAGTAATTGTGTATTTTGAGGCTGAGTATAGATTAAGAACTGTCTAAAAGCATAGGGGAGTGTATAGCCTTTGGGAGTGTCAATATAATGGTATAATCAGGTGAATAGGTTTAATTATTTCAGTAGTCGCACTAGTAAATTGCAGAACCTAACCAAAGATAATGTGGTTTATAGGATCAATGGTTCAAGTTCAGTCCATGTACATAATTCAGGAGTCCCTGATCTGTAAAGTAGTATTTGATGCTGCCATAAAAAACTACACAAACTGCCCAAAGGCACATTTTAGTGGTTCAGTCTCATTTCCTAGCTTTGACACTTGGTTTTAGCCAAAGCAGTGACTGAGTTCTGTCACAGAGGATCTATCAGGTGGATGGTATCTACCCTCTGGCTCTGGATAACCCTGAATTTGTATGGCTAAAACCCATCTGAAACACACAAACAGAAATCAATGTGTTAGCCAATTTTCTGCTTTGCCTGTAGTCAGTTAAAGGACACTGTACTGTGCATTGCAGTAGGGGTATAATTGGCAAATGTTTGTTTTTTTGAGGACAATACAGCCCTGTGTTTGAAAAAGTTCATTCGGTAGTGGAGTTGCTTTACTTTAAATTTTTTAGTAATTTTTGTTAATATCTTGACAAATATAAAATGACTAGCCAGTTGAGAGAAATCTGGTTTTAAGTGGTTGAGGAGATGGATGACAATTTATGCTCTGTTGTAGAAGTTGCTTTTGCTGTCAAGATGTAACTTTGTGTGCTTGACAGAGACTGAAATTTAATTCGACCTCATACCCTCCTAGAACTGCCTGGGGAAAAGTTTTCTTACCTCGAGGAAAAGCCCTTTTCAAACATCTTACAGTTCAAGATGCTACAACATTCCTCTGGTTCAGCGACCGGATCTGGGATGTCCAGTTGTCTCCTTTACACCAGCAAATGTATACATTCTGTGCTCTTTCTAAGCTGCTGAAGATATTTTCACTGGCTGGATTATTGGGACATATGGAATATGGCAAAGATGGTACTTGAAAGTCATCAGCCCAGCCTTGCAGCCATTAGGCTCTTTTGCATCTCTGGTGGATACACTATAGATGTTGCATTGATACTGAGCCACATTTTGTCTCTTGGTGCCACAGTTTGGGGTCAGGGCCACTCCCAGAACTGTAGCAGATGCTCTCTATTAACCCCCTCCTCCACCCCTGAAAGTGAAAGAGAAAGGGAATAAGGGAGAGAGACTTATTGGTTAGAAAAGAAAAACAGTTTTAATACTGCCACCAATAATAACCTATAGATGTTGCATTGATACTGAGCCACATTTTGTCTCTTGGTGCCACAGTTTGGGGTCAGGGCCACTCCCAGAACTGTAGCAGATGCTCTCTATTAACCCCCTCCTCCACCCCTGAAAGTGAAAGAGAAAGGGAATAAGGGAGAGAGACTTATTGGTTAGAAAAGAAAAACAGTTTTAATACTGCCACCAATAATAACGATAATAAAATAGACACTGTACAAATATATACAAAGTTAGTCCTGAACCCAACTCCCCCTGATGGCAACACGTCACTGTCACCCCCGGCTGGGGAGCAGCCCCCGGGGAGAGGGTCCCAGGCTGGACTCAGTCACAGATGGTGACTGGGTGCAGGAGCTGGATTCTGGAACTCAGTTCAGGAGCACAGGGCTCAGGATCAAAGGCAGGATGGATGAAGTCCTCCTCAGGTGCTGGGCACTGCAGCAGGAGCAGCCCAGCAGCAGAAGAAGGAAGAAGATGACGGCAGGGGTGACAGAAGGACTTGCTGCCCCTCCTGACCCTTCAGCTTCACTGTCTGATGCCAGCTGTGGGATGGAACACCCCACTGGTGAATCCTGGGGTCAGTTCTCCTGCCTGCTCCTCCCCGCAGGTGTGGGGTGCTCTCTGCCCCCTCCCTGTGGGATCCAAGCTCAGCAGTGGCCTTGGTCTGCACACCAATCCCTGGCAGTAACTCCAGACATGGAGTCTTATCACTGCTAAAGCCAGACAGTTTGTGAAAACACTGCTAACTTCAGACAGGACAGTTAATTAGAAGAACTTTAGCTAATAAGTAAAATCATTGAACAAAACCAGGTCTATTTTACTCCAGACCAGGAAGCTTGGTAATACATATATGCTTAAAGTACAGAAATTGGGTATTTTTCATAGAATGAACACCAGGGAAGCATCAGTTTATCTAGGAGAAATAAAGGATCTTTAGACTGGAGTTGAAATCTCACCTGGAACCTCATGAAGGCTATCGTCAGTATTCACTGCAGGTTTTCCTCCTTCTCTGCCTCCTACATACACTCACACTCAGTCTTCTTAGTCACAAGCCAGGGCTTGGCAACGGTTTTTGCATTCCTGAATCCAAGGTGTAGTGCTCTCATAGCATTACTTCCTGTAAAGTTGGAGAATCACTTGGTATGATTATGAGGCTGCTAAAAGGATAAATGTCTTTCAGCATCTTAATATTCATAGGTCATTTAATGGTGTTTTTCTCTTCCTATCCAGCTGTTATAGCCACATTCAGATTGTATTGATAAAGTTACAGAGCAGGACAGGTGCTGAATGGACAGACATGCAGACGCTCAAGATCTTTCTTTACAGAAACCAAACTTTCTTTAGAGAAAATAACTGCCTTAAGGTTCATTTCCTTGATCTTCATCCTTTCTGTGGTGTGTGTTGTGTCATCTGAAGTACTAAACTGGA
Organism: Merops nubicus; assembly: GCF_000691845.1. Lineage (NCBI taxonomy): Eukaryota > Metazoa > Chordata > Aves > Coraciiformes > Meropidae > Merops > Merops nubicus. The sequence goes on along the minus strand of NW_008605184.1, from coordinate 32,019 downwards.
TGGCATCTGTATGCTGTTGCAGAAGGAATGGTTCAGAATCGTTCTGATACAGCTGAATATGGGGTTCTATTACAGACTAACTTGCCTAAAATACCAGTTGGGTTAGTTCTTACCTGTCATCAGTATCTTGGAGAAAAAGTGCTATCAGTTTAAAAAATGGAGAAGTATTTGAATTATATCTCAAAATCCTGTATGCTTTGCTTCCATGTGATAATTGCATCCATGTTTTCCGTGGCATATGCCAAGAGGAGGTTTCTGTCCTCAGGAGAAGGAAACTGCTTTTTTTTTTTTTTTTTTTTTTTTTTCCCAGCCTGACGCAGAAAGGCAGAAGAGGGATAAGGGCTTGCAAGCTGCAGTGTTCTTGTATGTTCTATGCCCAGGAAAAAAACATCCCTTCTGCCAAATGTTCACGTTTTGCTCTTCCAAAAGCAGTTTGTGTGAAGCCACATGTACCGTGCAGCTTATAAACACAGGCTAATGTGGTTAGTGAGCCTTTTCTACATCCAGCAAGAAACTCTAATTGAAGTCATCCATCCAGTAACTTTCCTAAATGTTTACCAAAATTGTGGAAGTTTTGGTCATTTACCATAATGCTTAAATCAACTTTAAGCTGGTAACTTTTGACACAGCCTTAAAAAAGAAACTTTTTTTAAAAAGCCCACAAAAACCAAGGTAGTGATCTAAACCAATTTAAGTTGGCTAAATGTGAAAAACTATATGCAGTATTTTGAGAAAAAGAAACAATTAAACAACGTAGGTTTGATTTACGTTGTTCTTGGCAGGTAAGTGACGTTGCTTTTGCTTCACTATACTGCCTTTTGGCTTGCTAATGTCAAGTTGACTTACAAGCAAACATATTAAGTTTACTTAAAAGTGAACATTTCGCTGCTCTTTAAGCCCTCTTTGTGCAAACCATGCTTTTAATGAGCACTTGCATTTAACTGTATTGAAAACAGGAGGACTCTCACAGTAGAAAAATTTGTATTTTGAAAGCTCGCCCACTACTATCATTTGGTTCCAATGCTATGGTAAACTAATGCAGTGTTTAAACTCTGGCTTCTGCTTGTGGTTGGGCTGTTCATTTTTTGTTTGGGAGGAGGGAGATCGGCTGTAATTAAGGTTAAATATCCATTCTATTCACTGTTAAGTAAAATACTTCTACCTCTACCATCACCTAACATTTAATATATATGTTAACTCAAATGTCAAACGAAATTGAGGTACAAACGCAGTCATTGTTGTGAAGGGCTCGAGGAGGCATCAGGCATGAAAGCAGTCCAAGGAGAAATGGAATCCAATCGATTTTTTAAAAAGTGGCTTGATGAGGATAAGCATGTTAAGCATGGAGGGAAAACAGATTGCTTTTTAAAGCAGTTTCCAGGCTGCTTTATCGTTAGGTCTTTTCCATGCTACTCTTTCACTGTATTTTTTTTAAAGGATGTCTTCCAGCAAGATCACTTTTTCAAGGTGGTTTAGAGTAGGATGCAGCACAATTTGAGTGACGAGTGTTTCTGACTACATGAAATCGTACAGCATCCACTTTGCTTCCTTTTTTAAACACAGTGGATATTGGGTAAAAGCATGGTTGCAAGATATGGGACATCTTGGCTAAAATCTCTACGCTATTCTTTCCTAGGTGTAACTAGAAGGAGGTGAAGTGCAGGAGTCCTAATCTTGTAGGCAGGCTTGGTTGTTTTCAATATGTTAGAGGACTGATTTAGCAAAGATTCTAGGAAAGGTGGAATCGGATCATCTGAAAACCAGAATATCACTTGATTTCATTGCCTTAGTATATTCTCCTAATTGGAAGATGATTTTCCTAGAAAACTGTGGGGTTTTATGCATTGCTTTCACCCTAATAGTGGAATCAGTATTGATAACAGGCTGATTAACTACATTTTTAGAGACTTTGTAGTGGTCAGAAAGAAAAGAGAAGTAATACCACTGAGAGTTAAAGATTGCTTTGTGAAATTGCTCTAAACTGCCAAATAATGGTTTGATGTCTGACATCTGTTAAATAAAGGAATACAGCTGAGTTTAAGTCAACTAAAGGGAATGCGGCTCTGTTAATCAGGCTCCCTTTCCCCTTTGCTTACCAAGTACTTCTTGGAGAGACAGTTTGACTACAACCTTTTTTTCTTTTTTTTCGGTTGTCACATGATTTTTTCTGCATAAACCTTCATATAGGTCCATGGAGTGTTTTTCTCTTATCAGTTTTTTGCTGGTATGGGCATTTAACTTGCTTGCAAATTGAACTACCAAAATAAGCACAGTGTATTCTTTGTATTGTCACTGGAGAAATGTTGACCCTCCCTGGAGCTGTTGGATTTGAATGCTTCTGGCAGCCTAAACCAGATGATATAAACCTCCCTCATGGTGTCTCCAATGCAGGATTTTCACACTCTTAGAGCTTTGTCTGATAATTGCAGCACTTCTGATGTGCAAAAAAAAGTTAGAAAGTATCTGAAATGCAAATCAAATGCCACTGAGTAGCAGTCCTGCATTGAACAGGCCTGTTGCTCTCTTCTGGTGATGAAACTGGTCCAGGGTGCCTGAGAAGCTGTAGTCATGGGTAAAAACCTCAGCAGTCCTGGAGGGTCACTGAAGACCACTGTAGTGAAGTAGTCCTGCTCACAGCAGTGTCTGTCAACCACCGATACATGGTGTCCTGGTTGACAGGGGGAAAAGGGGTCTTCTCAGAGATCTTCTGGTGCTGTTGCTGTAGGATTTTACACTGAAGTAATTTTTTTATCAGTGGACATGCTGTGCCTGGAAGATGTGCATCAAGTAGCCACACCACATTGTTGGATCCATCCTGAGGTGTGACATACTTCAATTCTTAAACATGTTGTGTTCATATGGTACTGAAGAAATATTCCTGGTTTTGAGCTACAATACTGAGAACCTGCCAGTCCTCCAAATGTCAGATACAATAAGTTTTTGCTTGCCACTTTGAATTGAACAACTACCAGACTGAATGCTGCTGAACTAAAGTTTGTCTAAAATCATAGTATGATTACTGGTCAGGTTTCTTAACTCTGTATTAATACCATATGATGAAGTGTTCCAGCTCTGAAACAAAGCCCAATCTGAAGTGGAATCTGGTTTCTTGATTTAACTGCAAGGAAGTTAGTCCTTGTTCTCCTTTATGCATCTGAGCTAATACTTCTATTAAAGAAGTAATATGGAAGGAGTGTAATGCATAAAACCCACAAAGTTTTGTAGGAAAACAATCTCTTAACTAAGAGAATACACGGAAGCAGTGAAATTTAAGTTTTCTTATTTCAGATGTTTTAATTCTACCTTGTCTAGGCCAAAGAAAGTTATAAATGTCCCATTTATTCTTTTCCTTTAATAAATGACACTTCTTAAATACTCTTTCCTTCTCCTACATGAAAGCATATTTTAAGATAAACAATGTGGTACTATCACTAATAGCTGTAAACTATACAAGGGTGTATCCTAATAAAATAAGTTGAATTCCTGTGGTGGCCAAGTTTTACTCTGCCTATGGCATAGAACGTGACAAAAGCATGTGGTGTGCAGCAGTGGGCTTTTAGTGTGTCTCCTGCTGTGGTGAACTGTTCCCTTCTCCTCCCTGTTAACCACAGATGTAACACTAACCTTCTCGGGAGAAAACTGCTACTTTTAAAACACCACCCACAGACTGAATTTTCTACATTGCAATATCTCAGCAACCTATTATCTGTTTCGCTAGCTGTCAAGGTACTGACTGTGAAAGTTTATAATGCAAAATTAAAAACTCTGTATCTTTGTATTCTTGTCAAAAAGCAGCAATTTATTACAAGCAAAAAAAGCAAAGCATAATTAGATGTCTCAGTGGTCTGAATGGCCTTTCTTTGCCCTCCACCATCTTTTTTTTTTTTTTTCACCCTTAAATGGAACAGAGGCAGCAGTGTTTCTGTGCAAAGCTAGCCTGAACCCCAGTATCAGCCATTGTTCTCCATTGAGGTGCTGTGTGAGTTTATGGGTCTTCCAGTCTGCGTAAGGCCTTGCTGAGAAAGCAGTGAACTCCTCAAAGGGGGAGAGAAGTCAGGAGTGTTGTTCTTGTCTGGTATGGCCTTGTCCTCAGGATGGCTGTTTTCTTTTGCCTGGCTCTGCAGTGTAACCTGAGGCTCCATTTGCTGCTGAGGCTTATTCATGGAGAAGATGTGCATTGACAAATGCTTGTTCCTCTTTATGATAAACCCAAAATAATGCCTTTATTACTCTCTTGATATCTTTGCCCAGTTAAATTAAAAAGGCGACATAGTCACCAGCTCATCCTTGCCCATAAATTGGACAATTGCTATTGATCAAAATGAAGCCAGTCTCAAACACTACCTTGGAGAAGTCAGCTTGGTATCTTTTTCATGTTGGGGAAGGTGGGGAGGGAGCCAGGGAGTGTGTGCGTTTAGTTTAAGGCTGAGTAAGGAGATGAGCTCAAACTGTGGTTTTGGGACTTCAGTGTGGTGAGCCACAAGGTAGTAGAAGAGTGGTTCTTGGTTCCTTGTCTGCTGCTGTGTCTCTTGGTTTCAGTAATACAAGGAAATCTGCTTCCAGCACTCCCACGGGATGGCTCCTGTATTGCTGTGGCAGCAGAGCAGGGTGGGAGTTCACTTCCAAAACAGGCACATGAGGGGTTCTGCAGTGAAAAGTCAAGGCAGCAATCAGTGCATCACCAGATTCCTGCTTGTTCTCGCAAAGACGTTTTTCGTCCTCAGCCCACTCACTCTGTTGCGAGCTCTGTTGAGCTGGCTTTGAATAAAAGAAGCATTGTGAACGTTCTTGCCAGGGAGGCAGCCTCCCCTTCAGCACAGTAAAGAAATACTTCTGTGTGGTCACCACCACAGTTCACAAAGTATCAAACCCATATCAATCTCTTGTGTTAAAAACTATTAAAAAAAAAAAAAAAAAAGGGGCTTAATAGAAACATCTGTTTCCCTGCAGACACCTGCTTCTCTGTTGGTCCTGTGTGTGATACTGTAGCATCTCTGTCACACTTCTTGGAGGAGCAGTGTGGGAGAGAGCAATGCTTGTCTATGGACTAGACTATGCAATACAGCCAGGCTCCTGGGCGTGAGGAGTCTCTAAAACTGAGAATCATAGAATCATAGGGGTTGGAAGGGACCTCAAAAGATCATCTAGTCCAACCCCCCTGCCAGAGCAGGACCACCTAGAGTACATCACACAGGAAGGCGTCCAGGCGGGTTTTGAATGTCTCCAGTGAAGGAGACTCCACAACCTCTCTGGGCAGCCTGTTCCAGTGCTCCGTCACCCTCACAGGAAAAAAATTTTTCCTGATATTCACCTTGAACCTCCTATGCTCCAATTTGCACCCATTACCCCTTGTTCTATCACAAGTCAACACTGAAAAAAGCTTAATTCCATCTTCCTGACACTCACCCTTTACATAGCTTCTCCAGTGTCTGCCCGTGGTCTGTTCCCTCAAACCCTGGGAGTGCTTGTCATCCTTGCTTCCTTATAAAACTTTAGACAGTTATCTTCCTGACTCCAAGTCTGGGCAGAACTCAAGCTGTTTGGGAAACAGAAAGGTCTGGTCACTTAGTGAACTTTGCAGCTGGTTTTTCTACATTAGAACTACTAATAAAGTGGTATTTTTTGGAATTAAGTTTCCTACAAATCAGACGATTAAGGTTTTTTTATTGTTTTTTTAAAGATCAAGTTCTGTGAAGAAAGGACTCTTTTCTACTAGATGTCTATTGTAAATAGGAATGTAGGATTTTTCAGACCAGATATAAGAATAATTTTAGATACCCTATTTTGTGTGATTTTTGAAGCTCTTTGGTGAACTATGTATTTATTGTGGTGTTCTATTTAAAAACGCAGGTTCGTTAAATCTTCAGATAGTTGGATATCAAGCTTGATTTACATCTGTGTTTATTAATAAAGCTGTCCTTACTAATAGTGCTTTTGAATCTCTCAAAAGTCCTAGTATAGCAAAAGTCAAAATACTGCAAATGAAGCCTATGAGTCTGTGGAATGTAGGTATGATGGGCAATGCTACTCATGCTTCTGATGGTGTTGACCATGGTGGTGCTGTCCATGTGCTTGCACCTTAAAAGCTTTCTTTTCTGAATGGTCATTTATGTATGTCTGGCAGCCCAGCTTGAGTAGAGTGTGGGGCTCTCTGGTGAACACTCTCTGTATTCTGAATGGTCTCTGTCTCTTCAAAGTAAAATTGGATTAGTGTTAAGAACTAATTATTTTGTGTACTAACCTCTGAACAATTCAGAACTAGTTTTAGATGTACATAGACAGAATTCAAAACTAGCAGCCTAGCCTTATGCTCTATATGTTGCTTGATCTTTTTTCCCAAAGGTGTGCTGGTGACATAAAAGCATGAATCCCAGCTCAGGAGATGAATTCCAGGTCACCCAGGTCAGAGCCTCTGGGATCATGGACACATATGCAGACTACTTGGAAAACTTCATTTTCCAGACTTGCTAAAGCTTGTGGTTTCTGAATTAGTTTAACCTGGAAGTGAGAGAGTCCTACAGTCATCCTTTGCTGTACCAGTGAGCATTTCAAACAAAACTCCAGTGGAAAATTCCTGTGTAAAATCTAGCAAATATTTTACTGGCCAGGAAGAACATAATTAAACTAATTAAAAAAACAACACATCATCTGTAGTAATTTAACATCCAAAAAAATCCATCAGAGATTTTTTGAGCTAAGGCAGTATAGAAAAAGCAGCTATGACACACATTTTACGTGTAAGTGTGCTATTCTTACTTGTTTCCACTTTAGGTATTGCACCAGATCTGATTGCTAGCATGTTTCAAAGATGTATAGATGTCCTCCACCACCATGCATCACTGTCAGTGATGAATCTATTCCATTTGACTTTTTTCCCATAAAGCGATGTGCCAGTCATCTTCTAGCTCTTCCTTAGCTGCTTAACCTTTGTTTTTCTGAAGTGTTTGCAAGAGCCATGTTAACTTTAGATGGCTTTCCTCATTATGCCAAAGCTTCAGGGGGAGAAGGGTGCACCCTTGAAGGTCTGGCTGGGGTGGGATCCAGATGGATTACAACTATGCAAAAAATTCATCTTGTGGAAAGCAAGATGCAGAAGTTGGAGGGATGGCAAACTCCTAGGTCTCCTCCCAGCACAGGGCTGGGATCGGTCCAAGCAGTACGTACAGATTCAAGACCCAAGAAATTTCACTAGGTCTCACAGCAGAAGACTGCCGTTTGTGTCCTTGCACAGGGCGCATGGTTTCGAGGCACACTGTTCGGTACACCATCCCCTCACTCCCAGTACCCTCCTGCTGGTTATGGTGTTCCATGATGTGAAGCCAGGGATTACATGAGCCGCTCTGTGCCCCTGGGGGGCAGGAGGGAAGGAGCAGTGTAACATCCTGCAGTCCTCGAGCAGCATCAGAGCACAGTCTGCAGGCAGAGGAGTGTTCGACTCTCTTGGAGGCCATCTGGACTGCTGTGAAGGGAGAAGGCAGAGCCTTCCATTATTTCTTTTCTCCGCTCTCCACCTCACTTCCTTACCAGCCAGCCGACACCCTGAGCTGAGAGTATCTGTGGCAGATAAGAGGCAAAAATGAGCTGGTGGGCAGGAGAGTATGCTGGCTACGGAGCAGAGCTGCCCCGTTCTGGGACCTGGCTCCATGGCAGCATGGCTGCAGCAGGCCTTGGACCGAAGCATCTTGGGACGCAGCAGCAGTGTAGTCCCGTGCAAATCAAAGGGAGCAGCCGAAATACTCAATTCTTTTTTCTTCCCCCCACCACTCCCACATCCAGGGGGAGATGATGCTTTGCATAGATGACCCTGCCACATGTAGGAGGATCTTAAATTTGAACAGCCAGCTGCTGTAATAAATAAAATGTAGCAAGTGATCCCAAAGAGAAAGGGGAAATAGGAGTCAAAAGGCCATGGTGTTCTGACCCAAAGCAGATGTTGGCAGTATCTGGGGGTGGATGTGCTGGAAGACGAGTGAGTCTTGGATGATGTCAGTGAAATGTGTAGGTCCAGCTGTGGGGGATTGGGCAACCCCCCCCAGCAGAGCACTAAGGAAGTGCAGATGCTCTTTATTATCTGTGGGGATAGCTGTGCACAGCCTCTGCTGCCTTGGACCTTCATCCTGAAGAACTTGGCAGGTGGGGGAAGTGGAGCAATGGGTGTATCAGTGAGTCGGGCCTGTGACAGGGTGCAGGTGTTAATCTCTCCCCACTGCACCAAGGAGATATTTTTTTCTCTACTTCTTGCTTCTGATACTTTGCAATAATTTTTAAGGCAAGTCTAAGTAAAAGGGAGTCAGTCTAGAGCTGATGAAAATTACAGGAATATGCTAAGGATGTAGAAAGGAAGGAGACCGTAGTATCTGGGGAGAAAATCCCTTATTTTGTTACATACTCGAGCAAGATGGAGGGGCAGCATCTGCAAGCCTATGACTTTCCCGTAAGCATCTTTCCTTGTTCTCATTTCCTTATTGGAATGGATGGAGACTGTCCCCCTCTTCCCATCCTCTCCCATCCTACCAAAGCTGACAGACGGGGTGGATAACTGGGTGAGTTCCCAGCTTTGTTAGCTGTCTTTGCCTATGGTGTTAAGGTCCATTTCCTGGTTCCCCCACCCCGACTCAGCCCAAAGGCCTTTTCCCTTCACAAAGATGCATTCACTGACTTTTTTTATCTAGTAGGAGGTGAAAGTCCCAGTGAACACAAAACATTGTGTCAATCCTGTGCAAGGGAACAAATTGTTAGAATAAATTTGTCAGTAACCTTTGATACAACTCATGTAGGAGCTAGATACTGCCCTGTCTTCATTATGTTTTGACCTTCTGTTACTGCATTCTTTTTCTGTCTTGTAGTTTGGAGCTCTTTTTCCTAAATAGTCTGTGAGTATCTGCTTAAGAACCACAAACCTAGAAGCAACCTCATTGCCATCTTAATAGACTTCCTTCATCATCATTCAGCGATAGATTTTAGGCTTTTTGCTTCTGTGTATCCTATTAAAGGAATAAAAGATCCAGTAACAGTGAAAAAACCAGTATAACACTGGCGAGCCTCATGGCTTGCTTTTATTAAGACTTGCTCTTTTTCAGGTGTCATTCACGAATCTCTTGATGTAATGTGTATGTTCGAAGGCTTCGTACAGAGCCTGAAAAACGCTGCCATGAAAATGAAAACAGTCTAGCTTTCCTCAAAAGGAGGTGGGTCAAGTATCCATCTGTTAAGCGTTGCAAATGAGTGATATGCAAGAGTTATCATGGCTGCCCACACAAAATAAGAGGAAGATGCAACTGTTATTGTGAGTCTGCTGGAACCTGTGTTTCCTCACCCTGGATATGGGAGCTCCAGGCCTCTGGTGTACCAAGGAGCCTTCCTGCTGCCCTGAAATTCAGAGTCATACAGCATTCCTAATATCAAAAATATTGTGTGGGCTTCTTTTAATTCTGGATGTCATTGATTTGGGAAAGGTATTTTGCAGCTTCAGAGCTGAGCTGCCACATTTGCTGCAATTGGTATGCCTGCTGTCACTGAAGTAAGCAGTGTAAAAAGGATGCCTATTTTCAAGAGGACTCTTTTTGGGAGCAAATTAGTAAGGGTTGCAATGAAACGATTGAAAAATAAGTAGTCTTAATTGAAAAAGCAATTTCACATTTCTGTGAACTTTATAGAATGAACTTCTGCAACCTGTTTTTCTCAGCAGGTTGATAGTCTCACGTGAAACTTGGGATGAGTTGTCTCAAATTCTTGCGAAGAGAACCAAAAGTAAAATGTACATGTTTTATTGGGGTTTTGGTGGTTGTTTTTTTTCAACTGTGCCAGGACTGCTGTTTAAACGTGTTTGCTGTAATTGGCTCTAATTGGTTATTGCTGCTATGTAAATAAAATGAAGATATACTGCTCTAGTGTGAATGCATTTAATTCAGGTTTTTAAATTTAATCACTTGCTTTAATTTATCCCTGGTAGAACTTTCTCTTTTTCACTAGAAAAAAAAAAGTATCAATGAGTGATAAGAGTTTTACAGCAGGAGGACGGCAGGGCAGAAGTACCTAAATATGAAGCAAGGTGTTTGACAAACAGCTCTGAAAATTCATAGCTGAGGTACTAAATGTGTCATCTTGTCCATGTTATTTCAGTAGTAGCTCATCAGGCCAAAGAGGTGGTGGTTTTAAGCCAAATGAGACTTCAGCACAAGACGAGAAAATAACCCAGACAGACAGCATTCCTGGGTGAGACCATCAGTCTTGAGCACCTTCTTACACTGTTCCAGGAACATGAGCTGGTGAAGATGCTCTGCAACTGCTCTGGCCACCAGAAAGGCTTCCTGGCTTGGAGTACAGCTGCATTGCACAGACCCTTTCCCCAGGCCCTCTGACATAGCCTGGGCAGCAGAAACAAGAGAACTCTCAAAACCCAGGCCACATCTTCAGAGCCCAGGCTTTGTTACAGCTGATGTAGCAGGCAGTCCCCAGGGGATTTTTCCAGGAAACTCTTCTCATTTGTGGAAAAGGAAAAGCATGGTGCAGAAGTAGCTTGTGGCCAGCAAAGCCACCTGCTCCTCCCCTGCCTGTGTTGATGGCAAGTTTACCATTGCACCCCTAACTAAATCATGAAGTCTCAACCATTGTGCTTTGCAGGCACCTGTTTGATGAGAAGTCATTTCTGCCAAGGGAATTTGAGCGGTGGCTATAGAAAGTGTTTGCTGAGGTCCTAGTTGAAAAGAGATTTTAAGAAATTCCACCCACTTTGCTGCGATTTTAACATGGCAGTAACAAAAATGAATTTCAGAAGCAGCCTCCAAAGTACAGAGCAACATTTTATATGCAAGCATACCCATTTAAAAGAATAAAAAATGAGTTTTGGTTGACTTTGGTACTGAAGGTAACATAGGAGTCACCATGTTATGAGCATATACTACGAGTGTCTGTCCTTAGCTGAGTGATTCCCTTGCATGTTATGTGCCATTTATGATCCCAAGGATTTTGTGGTCCATGTGAATATAATCACAAAATAACTTCAGCCCAATTTTAATATTAATGTAATATCTAGAAAGATGAACTTAAAGTTCAAATATTAAAAGTTGTTTCATTCACATTAGCTACTAATGATTGTTACTTGCTGTACTTTTTCTTTATTTAACTGCCCACTCAGATGGGTGTAGTTGGACTCTGATGGGTAGTTAATCCACTTTGAATGGTCCAAGGCTGAAGTTATAATCCTTATCGCTCACGTTGTACATCTTGCCATTAGCATAACTCGGCCATTTCTGGGAGAAGCTTGAGTCTGCAGATATGCTCTTTCACATTACCATTTAAGGCAATTTGGTTTTTAATTATTTTTTCACACCTGTACCGTATCCACACGTGGGGAGAGGATGTTACTGTATCTGTATAATTTTGTTGTAACTACACAGAATCAGAACTATCACTGTTTTGCTGTGCTGTGTTGGCTGATGCTGTGCTAGAGCAGTGGACCCAAAGTAAACATCTAAGTCAGTTTGGCTGATAGTCCAGCACCCTTGGAGCAGACGTTGTATTCCTACAGGGTGAGTGCTGCTAGATTTCCAAATCTTTCCACGTTGTGTGCTCTTTAAAAGGGTGCATACGGTGCTCTGCCAGCTGATGGCTCGAAGTCTCTAGTGCTCTGGTAGCACAAGGCTGCCTGGGAATCTGGGCTGGCTTTGAGCAGTAACAGCAATCTGCTGTCCTTTCGCTCTTCCCTTAAGTAATTCTGTAACCTCAAGGGAACAACTGGCCACTTGGGTTATTAGACCAGTTATTGAAATAAAGACATTAGCTTTCCTGTAAGATTGCTTGCTCTGTGTGTATGCACGCACACCCCCTTTGGGTTATGTGGTTAGGTTTTTTCCCAGGGCCTAATGTGAAGAAGGGAGAGAAAAAAAAAGAGAAAAAGGCAAAGCAATTTTTATTTAGAACATATGCTCAGCAAAGCAGGAAGAGTACTTTATTTTTGTATTGTGGAATGTGAGTTTCCCAAATCTCAGAACATGTGGAAATTATCTGAACTGGAAAGTTGAAGTGTATAGTAGTTCAGAGGGAGTGGATGTCACATTAAATAATAGGTAGCATAAAATGATAATAAATGTATTGCTAAACATTGGTATGTATAGAATTCCTGAAGCTGTTAAATTTCAGAAGGAAAGATGCGGATTCTGTATCTCTGTTTTACATATTTACAAGGTGATTAGCACTCCTGCACAACTCACAAAGGAATTACTAAGAAAAAGAAAATTATACAACAGTTAACCAATATTTTAAAGGAACCAGCCTAATAAATTAAAAAACTATTCTGCCATACTTAGTAATAAATACAGTTCCAGTAAGTGTAAGAACGGAATTAATTGCAAACAAACAAAAGAAATAGAGATTATAGCTCTGTGTGAAATATGTAGGTTTTTTAGCTTCAAAAAAGTACCCATAAGCTTAATTTTAGAGTGAATTTCAGGGCAGTGATGTGGACTGACAGTGTCAAGGAAGCTTTTAAGTAAGTGCTGTCATTTTTGGTGTAATTAGCTCTACCTTGTAGATGTATGCTAAATTAAATTGATAATACATGTGTCTGTTTGCATAACATGTGAACCCTTCATCTGCTAACCTCATATCTTAGGCACAACATAACAGAGTGTATTTTGCCCTTGCAGAAGTTGATTATTGGTCTTGTATATGCACTTTTCCATTTGTTTCCCAGCATAGTCTCCCAGCACACCCTGTTACTGCAGCGTCTGTATAGAAAGCTTAGTATCTGCATGATTTGGTTATTTAGAAATACCATCTTCCTGCTTTCCCTTTAAACACAGGAGATCACTTTCCAAACACACAGCAGTTTGTTTAAACCAGTGTAATACTTTAAAATACTTGCTTAATGCACAGACTAAGTGGCCTACAAAATATTGGTGTTGCTGTCTGTGCCAAGGTAGCAGGGAGTGCGGCTGGAATGTTTTCAGTCTGAGTATCTGCTTGTTAATGGGAAAGTGGACCTTTTTGTCAGACTGAAAGTGCCGGCAGCCCTTTGTGATAGTGTTACTTTTAAACAGATGTCTGTTTTGCAGCGTGAGTATAAGAAACAGAAGAGGTGAAATGGAAGGATTTGAGGGATTCTGCTATGAGAGAGAGCTTGAACGGAGTGATGTTTACAGTTATAAATATCTGAAATGGGTTTGTGCCAGAGTGTAAGCAATGACCCTTTTCTGTTGTCAAATGGAGAAACTAGTAAATAATATGAGCATTTGTCAGAGTCCTGACCAGACACTTTTAGGTAGGCCACATATGGAGGGTATAGCGTTTAATACCAAATGTACTTATTTTAAGATACTTAACATTACATAGGATTTTTGATTTAGCACAGTGTTACAAAATATACTGAAATTGCAGTACCAATATAATTTGCTGTTAGAAAATGGGAAATACAGCAATGGCAATAACAGTTCAATCAACAACACCCACATGTGATGCCTGTTGCTGGTCTGTGTAATGTGCTCACCGTCACAGTGCTGGGCATCAGCAGCTGCCGAGGAGGAGTACCTAGATTGAAACCAGTTCAAGTCCATGCTCTCTTAAAATTTATTTATTTATGTTGTTAGTTTTTCAGGTTTTTATACTCTGTGCTGGACTGAGCCTTGTGTACACCTCTTCTCCATGCTGGTCTTGGAGACACTCTTACTCTTATAATGAACTCAGGAGAAAGATCCGGACAACTGTGGTGTTGTCAATTGATGCACTCAGAAATGCCAACTGTGACTGTAGAGGTTTTTGGGCGTTCAAGAGTGGTTGTAAACCACTGTGTGGTGCCTGTGCAGAAGTCCTCATTGTTCCAAATTAATCTTTCCCTGGCATTGCTAAAGGATCCTTGTAGAGCCAGGAAATTTTACTACTGCGGTGCCAGAATGCAGTGGTAGGGGTACTGTAGTCAGGAAGCTATTTAGGCTTCAGTTTGGGATTTAGGACTAATGCAGAATAAAGTTCTACCACAGCTGTTCACTTCAAATATGTACCTAAAGGTTGTCTAAATCCAGAGAAGAACAGGCAGCTTTCCAGGGTGACCATAGGACAAGGGTGCAATTACCTGAGTTAGGACTCATGAGGTGTGGTTCAGTGGTGCAGCTGAGCTGCCCTAATCACCTATGGACCAGCAGGGCTGGTCCCAGTTACCTTTTTTCCTCTACCAGTGTCTGGCCGGGAGATGTCATGTCTCTCCACCTCCACACCTGCCTGTTCTGCTCATTTGGGCACTTGAGGCTGTGCTGCTTCAGCAGTTCAACCTGATAATCTGGCAATAAGCCTTTTGTTTTGTTAGACTGGTGTTCTCCTGAGTTAGTAAATGGAACGGACATGGTGACAAGTCAAAGGGGCAGCAGAGCAGCACAAGAGAAGGAGCAGGAGTCCACACCAGTGGAGGTGGGCAGAGGAGGGATGCTCCTGGTTTTGCCAGGTTGTCACTGAGCCGCAGTGCTGAGCTCATCGCCCTGTGGGGCTCTGCTTGCGCTGGCTGGGTTGGAGGAATTACGTGGTTACCCTGTGTAGCTTCACCTATGCTTAATTCTCCTGTCTGGCAGCTGGGGATAACCTCTTCCATGGAATGAAGTGAATGTAAACTGTCTATTTAGTTACTAGAAAAAAAAGAGAATGTGCAAGTGCCTAGATAAAATTCTAATGCCAGACTTTGCCTCTGTTCCTGTATTAGGTTATGTCAGTGGAGCACTGAGATGAAAATGGAAGTCTGCACTGCAGGCTGCAGTAGGAATGTAGAGAGTCACTTGAGTTGTGTTTGTTTGAATTGTTACAGTGGTTTGTTTAAAAGAAGTAGATAAAAAACTCCAGTGAAAATACACTCTTCCAAAGTGATTTTTAGCTTTACTTTCACAAGAGATTTTGGAAGTAGAGACTAAACCTCAGATTAAAGCTAATCAGAAATAAGCAAAAAAAAACCCCAAAAGTGTTTGTTTCCTCCCTGCCCCATACGCTGGTTCATTTAAACATAGAATATGTCTGCTTTAAATTGTTTTCATCAGATGCATACTGTTATTAATAGAGTTAGGAAAAAGTTGTTCCAAGAAAATGTGACACAGCCAGTCGTGGCTAAGCAAATCCAAGCTTTCCTCTCTTACCCCCCCCCCTCCCCCCAACGAGACTGGTGATGCAGTAGGTGTAAGGTTGGCTTAAAATCCCTGTGAGCTGCACAGTAGCTGAGCTCAATGTGTTGTTATCCTCAGAGCTGATGCTGCAAAATCGGCCGTGGTCTTGTTTGAGTCAGCGGAGAGCTCTAACGCTCAGCAACTGAAAAATATCAGTACATTAACTTTTCATTCCATATTGACTTCCAAATGGAGTTTCAAAGGAGTCTTTTAGGGAAAAAAAAAGAGGGTATTAAGCAGGGATTACTTTTTCATGTCTTGTAAAGAATGCATTATGCGTGTGGCAAGCTAAAGCTTTGAAACTCAACTTCCATCTGTGCTCCATGACAGTATCTTTATATAATTCCGTGTCTAAAAGACAAGGATTGAAAATGAAATTAGTTTGTGTCATGCAAAGTTCCTGTAGAGATCAAAGGCAGACCTGTTAATGCAACTATTGCTATTCATGAGTTTCATAAGCCGTGTGAGTTTCAAGTTAATTATAAATGCTTGTTTAATCACTTTAACAATAGGGTATCAGAGTCTCATCTGGGCATTATGCATATAGCTCTCACTTATTTTAATTAAAGCAAATTCCTACCTTTTTTTCCAATAAATTAATTTTGGTTGTAATGCTCTAGGCTCTAGCAAGTCAGGATATGCAAATCCTCTTTTAAATGTTGGACAGTTGTGTGATGAATGTTTATTTTATTACGCTTTAACTGCCCCTCCCTCCCCCATGAGTACATGGTTGTGTGGTGGCCGGGTTGTCACTGGAGATGGTAGAAATTGCTTTAATGTTTATATTAGAGTTCCTTTTGTGGCATTTTATTAAAATTTGTGTGCACTATCACTAGGAGGTAGTGTATTTTGAGATAATGTATTTATCATTTTAGTTTACAAATGCTTTGTTTAATAGATTTTTAAACCTGAAAATGCAAGGGCACCTCTCTGACCTTCATATCACAGACCACTGTGCTTTATTTTAATATTGAGGATTGAATTTATTTTAGTTAAAATAGACCATTTCATTCTGGAAATCAAATTCCTTGTGCACTGGAGGAAGCAGCCACAGTGCCAGCAATGCCTGAGGCAGTTGGATCACTGAGGAATGTTGGATGAGAGATGCCGATGAATCAAACGGTGTTGCAGAGAAGGGCAAAAAAGCCTCAAGTGCCACCTGAGAGCAGTCCCAAGTCCTGCTTGTCTGCTGAGATGAGTGAGCAAGGTGCATTGATCAGGCGTTACAGAGGGAACTTCTCTGCACCAGCTGAGAGACTGGACTATGCAGCTGCCATTGCATTGGATCTTTATTGTTTCTGAGGAAGAGCAAAGGACAGGAGTAAAAAAACACCCTCAGAAATCAGAGTCAGTTGTGCATCTGGGAGGAAAAATTCCTTCTTGACTTCTGAGGTGTGATAATTACAGTCCTCATACTGCAAGTGCTCAGGGTGTGCAGAGGACCATACTGGTAGTCTTCCCCATGACCTCTAAAGCAGAAGAGTCTTTAACAAATGCAGATTACACTGCTAAAAAGCAGCACTGCAAATAGCCATTTGGACTGGCTTCATAAATCTTCTATAATCAAACATTAGTTCTCTTTGCTCCAGAATGAAACATTAATTGTAAGCCTTAATTAAACACCTAGAATGAAAATTAAACCTGTTAAAAAGAAGGGGAAAGAAATCTTCCCATAGTCCCTCAGCATGAGTGAACACGCCATCTAGTAAGCTGTTCTCTTGTTGCTAAGAAATGACACCTAAATTTGCTTAAGTTCAGTCTACAGCTGTTGGGTCATACTGTATCTCTGTCAGCAAGACTAAAAGTCCTCAGCTGACTTGTTTTTTGCAGTTCCCCTGTTATACACAGTGATGCAGCCTCCTCTTGTAACGACTAAAGAGCCTGGGTTCTTGATATGGCCTGTCCTGGATTCTTATGTTGCTCTTCTCTGAACACCTCTGATCTCTAAACCCTTGAAGCCTGGGCCTAAGAGCCCAACCCTGTTGTGTGTTCCCTACTAGTGTTCTGACCAGTGCCGTGGACAGAATTTGCTCGATGCCAGGGACTGTAGCAGCCCTGCTATGATCTCAAGAATTGCTGAACAGGCAATGAGCTGAAGCAGACCTCTTGCATCCTACCCTCTGTGTGGTCGGGTTCTCTGGAAATGAGGGGCAGACACTCCCCTCAGCTGAAACTTGGTCACCTGAGGTGGAGGGGAGGGCTGTGTCGCTCCACTGTTTTTCCTGTGCCGTGGAGCAGAGCCTGTTCCAAGCAGAGGATGTCGTTGTCCTTGCTGTGAATCTTCTACAGGGGTACCCAGTTTGCCATTTGAGGTGGTACTTGTGAACTTACTTTTCAGGTGATGACATCAATGAAAATCGGGCTGTGTGCTTCCAGAGGGATTTTGTGGACATTTCCTTTTTCTTCATAGGAACTTCACTACTATTTTGAAGTGTGGTTGTCAGCAGAGACTTCTTGATGTACTGCATTAGAAAGATAAGACAATATGTAAACGCTTGAGTTGGCATCTGTGCTCGGGGATGGAGAACACTCCTTTATCTAGGAAAACGTTTTCTTCTAGATAAATGAAAATCCTATTGTTTGGCTGTGGGGTGACTTTGCACATGGGCAAAAGGTTAAGAGGCAGAAAGGCTTATCCATTTGTCATGTGGGATTCAAATCTAGGCTTGCTGTTTGCCGGTAACCTAAATCTGAGTGGAGGATACAGTCTTAAATGAAGTTCATAATGGCATTTTTTTTTAAATGGGCAGGAAGTTTTCTTTCTCTAATGAAAACCTAGATAGTTAAAATATCTTTCTTTGGTAATATCCCGACATTGTCCATGGATAGGGGACCCCCAGAGGAAAAGATAAGTGATAGTGGCTGCCTGTGTCAGCCTTTTCCCAAAAGAGATCATCTGTCCAGCAGACGTCAGTGGGAGTGTGCCTGACAGAGGGGTGTGTGCCAAGAAACAAAATTGCAGGATTGGGATCTAAATAAGAGTGCGATCTTTGACTTCCAATCTGTGGCATCACTTTTCTCTGTTTATTTCAGTATTTGAGGTCTGACAGTGTGCCATCACTCGGATCCCTCAGGATTTTTTTTAAATGTAAAATTACTGGCACTTTTCTAAAGTGCTTTTCACTTTTCAGGAGTTTCATTATAGAAGGCAGTACTAACAATACCAGTTTTGAAGGCAACAGCACAGCAATATAAAGAGCAGTTGTGAGTCTAACGGGTTGCAACTGCAAAAGGAAGTTGTCATAAGGTTACTTGTATTTCAGAGAAGGCAGTGTAGTTCATAAAGCAGATGGCACAGGAAGGATTGCTCAGAGAAAGTTTAGACTTAGTAAAATCTCAAAAATCAGATTAAGAAGACAGATGGGACTCTGGATTGGAATGCTAATACGTAAGGGGGTTTTTTGTCCTTTTTTATTTCACTTTGCGAAATTATAACTTTGGAGATGCTGAGGTTTTTATATAGCTGACAATAAATTTAGTACTAGAAAACTGGGAGGGAGTTACTTTTAAGCAACTCTTTCACTGTAAGTAGTAGTTTGGTTTGCACTCGTTTGAAAAACATGTAAGATGTGATTGCTGAAAGAAGACAAAGGAATGTAACTATAAAAAAGAGATTGATGCTAGACTTAACTTGCTTGAGCATAAACATACAGCAACCTTGATTTCTTCCCACAGAGTAACCCTGTATTTGTTGTTTTCTCACTAACCTCCTTTTACCACTTTGCTTTGGGATTCCTGAAGCAGAGTTGCAGGGTTTTCCAGGTGGCTTGCATACTTTATGTTTGAGTGGCCCGTTCCTAGCTGTGCTCTTAGATGGGCACACCGTCTTTGTGCCCATCCAGACAGGCTGTCTTTGCCCATGGTTTATCTCCTGGAAATGAACAGATACTGTAAGTGGCTCTTACACTTTACATGAAACATTCCTGTAGGGATATAAATGGCAGGGTGTGTGCTACTAGTGCAGGCAAATTACTCTGACACTACCTGCACCCACCTGCATTGTGCTGCAAGCCAAGAGGGAACCACCTGCCAGACAGCCCAGGTCTGCAGGAGTCACATTCACGCCACACTGGTCAGGAGCCAGGTATATGAGGTATGGCTATTGGCCCAGGCATAGCTTTGAGCAAGCAGAATGTTTCCCTGCCCATGGCAGGGGGCTTGGAACTAGATGGCCTTTAAGTTCCTCTCCAACTCAAACTGTTCCATGAGAGTCCGTACTCTGTTCTCTTCTTTCCCTTCTTCAGTCCTCATGTTCCTCAAGAAGCACCTGAATATCTCCTAACTATTCTGAAACTTACTGTATAGCTTTAAGTTTTCATAGTAGTCTCTCTTTATAGATTGTTCTCATCACTCTCACTGTTTGAGATGATTTTTTTTTCAACAATTTCTCTCCAGTTTAAAGCTTGTAATCATTCTGTTGCTGTGGAAATTACTGTGATAATGCAGGTTTAGTGTTCATGACTTCACTGCTGCATTAGATAGAAAGAAAAAGGGGCTGTTGTGTGGGAGAAAATCCTGAATTAAGCAAGTTGTATACATTTCACACAGATGTCAGGGAAGATAACACATGAAAATGAATTGGGATTGTTCAGGCTGCTAGGAAAAAAAAAAACAATTTGAAATATTAAAAAGGGAAAAAAAAAAAAAAAAGCCCAGTGTCTCATTTAGGGACTGTGGCTTAGTACAGCAGTTCCAATCTATTGCCTTTCAGGACATCAGTCTTCCACCTTGGGTGATGGCCTTTGTTGTTCCTGTTTGGGAACAAGATTTTACTTGTCCTTACTTATCACAAAGAGAGAAGGATGCAGACAGAAGCCCTTATATAGCTACACACTGAAGGATAAAGGAATTTCCTACTGGAGATACCCATGGTTAGTTCTCTTGTTTGGAAGAGAGAGACAGATTTGTGTATAACGGAAAAAAATCATTTACTCGTCTTTGTCTCTTGATCAGTTTGAATTATAGTCTGTTATAGAATTTTGGATGTCTGTAAGGATTTAAATAGATTTGATACTTCTGTTGTTTTCTTACTTTCTTCCTTGATTAGTATTTAATCACAGAATGTTAGGAGTTGGAAGGGACTTCCAGAGATAGAGTCCAACCCCGCTGCCAGAGCAGGACCGTCTAGTCTAGGGCAGGTCACAGAGGAACACATCCAGACAGGTCTTAAAAGTCTCCAAGGCAGGAGACTCCACAACCTCCCTGGGGAGTCTGTTCCAGCACTCTGGAACCCTGACAGTAAAGAAGTTCTTCCTCATGTTGAGGTGGAACTTCCTCTGCTCCCGTTTGTATCCATTGCCCCGTGTCCTATTGCAGGGTACAAGTGAAAAGAGGTTGCCCCTTTCTTCTTGACACCCAGCCCTCATATATTTATACACATTAATTAGATCCGCCCTAAGTCTTCTCTTCTCCAGACTAAAAAGCCCCAGGTCTCTCAGCCTCTCCTCCTAAGGCAGGTGTCCCAGTCCCCCAGTCATCCTCATAGCCCCCCGCTGGACTCTCTCGAGTAGATCTGTCCCTCTTGAAATGGGGAGCCCAGAACTGGATAGAGTCCTCCAGGTGAGTATCAATATTCCTGCGCTCCTTGGTTCCATCTTACATGCAGTTGTTTTAGAAAAGGCTAGGCTTACATGTTAGTGAAATTGCTAACCATAGTGTTCAGCTCATCCTGTTCCCTTGCTTTTTCTTTAATGCATGACCCATTATTCTTAACCACATCTGTTCTTCAGCATTCTTTGCTAGGCAATTCAAAGTGGGAAACATTAACAGTACAGCAATCTGACTTTGGATCTAAGTGTACTGTTCCTGCACATTTTGGAAATAAAAACTTGTATCACTTTTTGCCCTTGTGTTTGTAAATACATAAATGCATACGCATTCCTAATTTGATTAATGTGATTGCCTTTCACATCCACAAGATTTCACTAGTTGATTAGTGGTCAAGGCAAGGTTTCTAAGGAGGCATTCTGTTCGTGCACACCAGAGTGTATGGACACTGGTTTTCTGTATTCATTGTTTTCTTTGACTACTAAATGCAAAACTGGGAACAAGTCCAGAATCTGTAATAGCTAGAATGTATTTCATGCTGATCCCCTCTAAATTGGCATCCTCCATTGCCAAGTTCTAAAGTGAGGGCTGTGATGATGATGAATTTCTCTAATGGGGTTTTTCTTCAGGGCTGCCTGATATTTATATTTTCTGCATCGTAGGATTCAGACAGAAGGTCTCTGCTTGTAAAAGGGCCTGGTATCTTTCTGGCTGAAATATCCTTAGGACAAAGGTGCTGATATTTTTGAATTAGATCCTGATATCCTTTAAAAATTTAAATTTTTAATTTTTAAAAAAATTTTTTGGTTTTTTTAAAAAACTTTTAATTTTAAAAAAATTTAAAGTTACAGTATGTTTCTCAGCATACTCAGTTGTGTCATTTCACTATTGAAATTCACAACAGAGATTTTTCTTAAATTCTTTATTCTTCTTCGTCTTTTGGCTGGCTCAGGGCTGCCACTAAAAGTAAGTTCTTAAAATCCTAATGTACAGTAGTAATACAACAGAACTGTACCATCAACACTGTTTTGTAGAAATCAGCATCTTGTTTTTAAACACCTATGAAATGGAGCTCATGCTCTTTTTTGGGCAGCACGTGAAGAACTGAGTTGCACGTGGAGCATGAGCATCTTGCTTGTTAGGGGCTGAACTCCCCTGACACAAAAAGGGAGTTTGTAAAATACCGTCTGCTGCCTCGGGGAATGGAGTGAGCTGAGGTAGTGGACTTTGTGCAAGAAGAACAGAATTTCCAAAGATGAGGGTGAGAGCAAGAGAAAGGGGAGAGTGGGAGAGAGAGAGAAAAGAGGGAGGTACTTGTTTAGGAGAACAGAGCGACTATACATGAAAAAATCCGAGGAGTGGCTTGATGGAAGCATTGGACCGTTACTGGGTCTTTTCAACACAGCACTGCATTTGAGTCATAGTTACTAAAGAAAGGCAACAGCTGCTACTTCAGAGCATGAGGCAGAGAAGCTATTGGAGGAGCAGGAAAATAATCGTAGATATAGAGAAATGCCTTCCAGAGGGACTGTCTTGCACAAGGCACTCCACTTTATGTAACAAAAGCTTGGTGACACAATGCGTGATTTAGTCACACGAGTTTCGCAGAGCGGGCAAATATTGTACATCTGGAAGTATTTAAACAAGTAATTAGTTTCTGGAAAAACAGCCCATTACTTAAGGAAAATGTAGTCCATTGTGTTAGCTTCTGACTGCATGTCTACAAGATGTGTGATTCTTCTCACTGCCTTGACTGTCACGTTTTTGCTTCTCAAGCCCACCAGCTGTATGTGGAAACGGGTAACACGGTAGTGTCAGGGCTGACAAGCAGATATCACTGGGGGCTGTGACATTTTTGCACTTTCAGAAAAAGGGCCATTGAACAGGGAGGCAGGTGGGCAGGTGTTCCTCCTTTCCTCATTGCTGAATACTCTGCATCCGACCTGGTCTTCCTGTGCTTTGAGGACATGGACCTGATCCTGTGGGATTTCACTGGCTTGGTTAGACTTTGCCATGGAAGTCCTGTGCCAGCAGGGGCAATCTCTCCCACTGAGGTTCAAAATCTTGGACCCTAACACAGCCCGCTCTGTTGCCCACTTTCTTCCTGGGCTGCCATCACAGCAAGTTTCCTCTGCTCCCTTTCTACATGGAGAAAGAAATGTCTTGAGGAAGGGGTGAGGGAGCACAGCCTGCTTCCAGCCTTTCTCTCTCCCCACTGCTGGTGGAGAAGGGTGGTTGAGCAATGGCACAGCAAGGCGGGCACCTTACAGAGAGTTAGGATGCTGTCAGGCACTATGCATGACTAGTACTTGATGTTTGATTTAGAATTATGATGCTACTGTGAGATTGACGTGTTGTCCATCCAAGGGAATATAACCTGCCCCTGGTGATGTGCTGGCCAACTGCACGTGGGTCACAGGTGGAATAAAGATGCTTCCACAGATGTAGCTAGCATTGGAGCAATAATTCAGGACCTAGTCTGGCTTGTGGTGGAATCTGTGATGTCTTTAAAGAGTGACTGCCTGAAATGGAGATCTGCAGGCCAGGACAGGAGGTTGTCCTTTGCACCAAAGTGTCAGAGGATAGCACTGAGCCTAGTGTCTCTTGGGTTTTTTTTGGTGTGCTATCCTGTTCAAACTGCTGCCTCCTACAGAAGCTTTTTGGATGATAATTGCTATGGTTTGTCATTACAGAAGTAACGCTGAAGGTCCATGTAAGCGATGCCAGCACACATCAGCCAGTAACTGAAGCCTTCATTGAGATTTTTACCAACCAGATCTCCATTGCATCTGGAACCTCAGGAGCAGATGGCACTGCCTTCCTCAAGTTTCAGTATAAGTTGGGCAATCAGCTGATAGTGACTGCTAGTAAACATGCATATGTGCCAAATTCTGCACCATGGAAACCTGTAAGATTGCCTGGTAAGAGACCTTTATTTTTGTTCTGAGGTAAGATTTTGCATCTAAAGGAAGCTACACAGTTTTATATGATGTGTTTTTAATGCTTGCAATCCTGGGTGGGAGGAGGAACAGCTGTACATTTAAAAAAATAAATGCAAGGTTTCTTTCTCAATTAAACTGTGACATCAGGGCTGTGCAGAGATTTGCTTTCCTCCTGGCTGTCCTCAATACAGTGCTATGTCAGTTTTCAAGCAACTGTTGGTGCTCCTACAGCTCTATAGAAAACACAAATCTATTCTAGATCTTTATGAGAACTCTGTTTCCAAGTGCTGTGTTTCAGCAGCTGTAATGTACTCATTCATTTCTTTCCCAAGGAGTAGCACCAACTGTTGCACCATAAACTGCAGTGTATAAAAAAAACTCCTGGCCTTTCAATTATTGACTATGTCCATAGGACAATTTTGGTCTGCAGTTATGTTATCCAGATGTAAGGGTTTTTTTCTAACTTAGCATGTTTTTTTACTTCTGCAGGCAAAGTATGTAACAATACTACTTGCATGTTAGTTTTTATTAGAATGCCTCAAAATTTTAAGTGAAGTGGGAGAGTTTACATTAGATGTACAGAAGGGGAAACTGCGTCTTGAAGACTATTTCTGTATTGCTCAGTAGACTAGATTGAGGATGGCTTTCAGACCTTGAGATGGAACATCTAGATGAAGATCATATCCCCAGTTGTCATCTGCCTTTCCTCTAATTCCCAGGCACAGTCAGAGTCCAAGTAGTTTGGGAATGGTCCCAAGCTTGTATTATACCCAAGTCACACCTAAATATCACCTCAGATTTGATAATTAGCCCAGGCCAAAGCCATGCCAGGTTTTCAGTGCACTAATATTTAAATAGTATAACTGATCACAGAGCAGTGTTCAATCTCATGCCTTGGCTCCATTTTATCTATTATTATCAGTGTAGCCAGAGGGACTGTGTGACTTGCTGCAAGGTCAAGCAGCAAATGTGTTTTCAGATGAGGAAAGAAACTTGAGTCTCTTCAAACCCAGCATTATTCTTCAAGCAGTTCAACATGCTGTTTACTTATCTGCATTCGCTTGCTTCAGAAGAAATAGACTGACTTCTTGCACATGTCCTCTGCTGTATTCTGCCATGTTTTCCAGCTACTTAATGGAGCTAAGCCAGGCTTTTAGGTGCATAGTGAAAGAAAAAGGAGCAATTGAAATGAGTTACAGCAAGAGTTTTAAAAAAAACAAAAGGGAACAATTCTTTACAGCAGCTGTGCTCAAAGATTGGAACAGGTTGCCCAGAAAGGTTATAAAATCTTAATTTTTAAAGATATTCAGAACTCAGTTGGGCACTCTGTTCTTGGTTAAAGCAGGTGACTTCCAGAGATCCCTTCCAACCATGGTTGTTCTGTGACTATTTAAAAATTTCCTTGATGTCTTTTTTTCAGTTTAAATAAGATGAAGTGCAGCTTCCTCAGCAGACTTCATGTAATTCCTTAAGATTATGTGATTCAAGCATGCAGTAATCTTTCCTAGCCTGAATCTTTTCTTGCCTTGTATCTCATGTCTTTCTGACTCATACCCTAGATCTTTTGAAAGTAACCTAGTCTTCCATGGCCTGGAGTTTGGTCAGGTTTTTTTGCTTGTTGCTTTTTCTTAAATACTGAATTTGAGCAAAAAGATTCAAACATGGCATTGTTGTTTTGGTAAGTCATTGAAGTTTAAAGAGCAGCAATTATATACAGTGGCTGCAAAATCTTTCTTTCCGTGGCTGAAATGTGACCTTAACTCAAAAAATAGATTCCTTTCACCTCTGATTTTCCCCCTGTGAAACTGGTAGATAGTTTGCCACTGATTTAATTGGGAGTAGAATCCTTTCTTTTGCTTCCTGTATCTTGAAATTAATCCCTTCTTTGTTTAAAGAAACAGGTTATAATTCAGTACTCCTCATGTAGATTTAATAGGATTGTTCTTTGAATTACTCCTTAAAAGAAACATGACAGAAAAGTTCAGGCCCAAGATACTTAGGCTACTATTTTTTATATTGACTAAGATGCCTATAGTCTTTAAAAAAATTTACAGGAACTGCTCATATTTAAAAGCCTTGTATTTAAATGCCTATTATGCTTGTAACCAGCACAGTACAGAAGTTTTTAAAACCATGGAAGTTGTGGTGTTTTTAATCTGGGTTGAATGGTGGGGAAGAGGCACCATATTTAAATCTTGATTCTGCAGCATGAAGTCTGGACACATCAAGATGGGATCCTCATTTCCTGAAAATGCCTTTGAGCAGTACTTGCAGTTGTCACCCTGCAGAGCAGACAGACCATTCTGAGCAGCATTCCACCCACATCAGTAGCTGAAGATAATGTGCCATCCTGTGTGCTGTGGTAAATGAACTGTGGGCACCTTTACTACAAATGTAGCAATGGTGACATGAGCAGGGAGTAGGTTTGAGACCTATAGGGTGGTAACATTTTAAGTGCTGTAACAAGACTTTGCTGAAGGATCAGGATTCTTCCATCACAGTCAATATGTGTTAGTTATAATCTTATGCTGAAAACCTGTGCAGCCATTGGACTAGTGCTATTATTCTAATAGCTTTAAGGAGTATGCATTGAGACATAAAACTGTTCTCATAATTCGGCAGAAATGTACTTTTCTTATATTAACCAAAATAATTACTAACTCTTTACCACTTAAGCAGGGGGATTGTTTATTTACATAGCAATAAATGGTAGGAGGAAAAGATTAAGATCTCTTTTTCCATTAAGCTATTTATCAACAGAGCCATGACTCCACTTATTAACAGTTCATTAATTTAGCACACTTGAGTTGTTGAAGTGTTCGTGATGGAAGATGTGTTCATCTATGTGCTACACAGATTTTTCTTTGTAAATAACGTGGAAGAAAAAAACTTGTGACTGATAGTCCAAGAGGATATTGCTGGAGCAGTGTGTACATGTTCTGCCAATGGCCAGGCCCAACAACAATGATACAGCCAGCAGAAAGAGAAACCAATACACAGACTGTATTGTAGACACAAACGTTATGACATGAATGACCGCCGGGGGTACAAACAGGTCAACCAGCTCATACATAATCGACGCCACCCCCAACGATCCCACAAAAGATGTGACTTGGCCCACAACAGGTGGTACAAACAGTGACCCGAGGTTTCCCACAGTTGGCATGGGAAACAGCCAGACCAGCCAGTTAAATACATAAGAAAAAGGTGCCCACATGGCGACTCTCACCCGATCGACCCATGTTCGCAAAGGTCTAAACAGACCAGAGCCCAGCTCCAGGGAGAGTCAGGAGGCCTGCCCTGAACCAGGAAGCTCTGTGGAGTGCACTCCACAGACAGACACTCCTGACTCCCTGCAAGTGGTCCCCGCTTTTATCCCCAAGCAGACACCTGACCTTTGTCAACTCAGTGCGGGACCCCTGGGGCTCATTTCCCTTCTGGCTCTCCCTGCAGGGCCGGCCGCACCCTGGGGGGAAGCTATAAGGCAAACTCACCTCCTCTGTATGAAGGGCTGTGGGAATCACCCATATGTCAACCTTAATCAACTTAATCACCTTAATTCGGGGCTCGGGGTTCAGACCCCAGCATTTCAGTACAATAATGAGAGGAGAGCTGCTGAGATAGAACAGTTCAGACTAGCTGGTAGGGTCAGTCAAAGCCAACTATGTTATTCACTGTGGTGAAATGTAGTTCTAGGAGCAGAGGATACTCCTAGGCAGATGAATGTCTGAAACTGATCTTCCAGTGCAGCACTGCAAGAAAGCAGAATAACCTGATCTTTAGCTGTAAAATAAGGTTGAGACTGAGAAGGCTGAGTGTGGTATTTCAGAACTTGTCCTTGGTGCAGTCTTTCAGGAAAATGTGTGTCCAGTTCTGGATCCACGCTTCAAAAACCATGTTTAAAACTGCAGGGAGCTTTTTATATCAGGATCCATTAAAAGATTGGAAAATATGGCTTGCAGAAAAAGACTTGGAAGTACTTAATTTTGTTCATGGGTTAATTTGATCATAGTCCATCAGTGCTCACATAGACAACAGGAAAGAAGGTAAGAGAGAATTCTTCTGTCTAGTGGGCTTGTATAAAAAGAAGATCAAATGGCTGGTATTCTAACCTCAATACATTTTGATGGATAAAAATGCACATAGCTGCCCTTTGAATTATTTACTAGGACATGGATGTTCTGGTGTGTTCTTCACCACTGGACAGCTTTGAAAGAAAATTGGCTGTCACACAGGAGTGAGATGACCATCACAGTCATCCTTCTGGCCTTAAAAACTATGACTTTTTGCCTTTGTCATGCTGAGAAAAGATGGTGTGGAAAAGCCCAAGGGAAATTTAGAGGTTAGATATGCATTATAGTCTGGCATATATAGAAGATGTTGGCATAGGTTATTGTATTGAGCTCTCTAGAGTGTCTAAGTTATATTAACTTTCTTCACACAAATTAAGTTATCGGAGTAAAGACAAACACATTTTGTAATTGTGTGGCCTTAGTGCTACTTACACTAGGCCTTCTTACTTATGTTGCCTGGTATGTAGGTCTGTTTCACATGCAGAGTACTGGAAAGAAAATCTTCAGATATGCTTGCAATAATGTGATGTTTTATCTGTGTTTTAATGTTGATTTATGTGGTTAAAACCATCTTTTAGATGATGGTTCTTATCACTGCGTTTCTCCCCGTTTCTTCTCCTTTCTCCCGTATTTCTCCCAAACACTAAAATTCTTTAAGATCTTTAAGAAGATAATATATTTCTTAAAACAAAAATAGCATACATTCTCCCTATTTGTAGCTAATATCTATATGCTCTCTTGGATTAAGTAACAAATATTAATTTAGAGGAAGTTTATGAAGCTCCAGAAAATCAGAAGAGTTTCCACTGTTCTTTATTAATTGGCTCTGGAACTGTCTTCATCAGTTTGTGGTCACTTCAGAATGGGCTGAGTATTTTCTAGGTGTAAATGTGGGATGCTGCCCAGTTATCAAAGATTACTAGTCTGTAGTAATCTCCTCCTCTCCTTCTATGTTTGAAAGCCATGCATGGACTGCAGGCAGGCCCTACTTGTTATGCTTTCATGGCTGTGGGAGTCAGGTGTGCTTAGTGGCTAATTCCATACACGTTTCTGAAGAACTTGACATGTCATTACCTCATGTTCTTTGCTCTCCAAAGACATATGTGCATACAGACACGGCCCTCTGTAGGGAATGTTAGTATCCAGTGGCAAAGGAGGTCCCTGCAGGCAGATTTCTTGCAGCAAATACCATTTGTCTCCCCTTTTGCATCACTGGTAGAGTGACAGTAGTTCTGCTATATATAGCACTTCTGTAGTGTAGGTGGTGACTCACTCAAGGACATGCTGTATTTTAAAGCAAATTATTCAGACTTAGTCATAATAGTTTGCCTTTCTATATAACTTTCTATGTAAGCACTTCAAAGTATTTAAAAGTTAAGTTTCATTAAAATCTTCCTGAGATAAGAAATATAGCTGTATCACCAAAAAAAAAATCAAATCAGTCAGACAGAGTTAGTGTTTCACTCCCCTTTATGTAACAACAAATCTTTCTGTGGAGCTGGGAATTATAACCCTAAATCCTGCTTTACACTGCAATATTCTGTACTTTGAGATACCGTGAATCACTTGCAGGAATTAAAGCCTAGAACATGTTTAGTTCAATAATAATTACCCTGACAATGTAATTATTTGGTTTAGCAGATGCATGTGGTTTCTGTCATGTATACAATATGATTTTAATAGTTTGGGTGGCCTGCTTTTGCAGAAATGTAGAAGAAAGCAAGTGCTGGTTTTGTTGGGTTATGTTTATAAGAATTCAAATATATCTCACTTAAACCACTTCTCTCCCACAGTGTTCTCTTCACTGAGTCTCGGCCTTCTTCCTGAACGCTCAGCTACTCTAATGGTCTATGACGATGTAGTCCAGATAGTCTCAGGATTCCAAGGTATGCTGGTTTTCTTGGAAGCTGGAACTGAAATTTGATTGACACTAAGCAAAAAAGCCTGACAGGCTGATACTGTCTGAACTCTATCCTATGGGTGAGACTGCTATTTTGTGGGGAATTCTGAGTTCCCAGAGGAATGTGCCTCTGTGGGATAGTTTTACCAAATTGATTAATAGCTAAATTCATCCCTAACTGCTGTGACTAGGTAATTTGCATTACTTGGTAATAAACAAATTTGGACTCTAGTGTGCCATTTGAGAACTCAAGATTAAATTTCTTTTGCTCTCTGTTGGATGTTTTTTCACCTAGCTTCATTTGACCATCCTTGCAGTAAACATTTTCTGATGTTCTTATTGTCTAAAAAGTTTCTCCTGTTTTTATTTTGTTTCTTGCTTCCTACTGTGAATGCAGTAGGGCATAAAACTTGAGGGCATAGAAAAATTCTCATATCTGCATTGTTTTTTACCCTGTATTAACTTGCTTTTCTGAAGTACTTCCTGTGGACCCCTTATCAGACTGCCTGCAAACTCATAATCTACACTGTATTAGAAGAATAAAGTTTGAATCACCTTTTCATGAGGCCAGACACAGAAGTTAAAGCAACTGTAGTTGTCAGTCAGATGAGTACTGTGTTTTCTGAATTGCACAGTGAAGAATAAAATGTTCATCTGACCTAGAGATCTGACCTGACTTAGCCCAGTTGATGTGATAGCCAAGGTAAGTCTGTTAACAAAAGAACAGAAGTTTTTAAAGATACCTTGATGTGCCAAAACAAAGGGACATCCTTCCTCTGAGCACTCTTGTGCATAAACTGTGTCTTAGATGTGTGTTATGATTACCATCATTTTAAATGCTACCAGATAGTTAATAAGCAAGGGAATACTACCTTCAATAATATTCCAAGATAACCTTGTTTTATCTGAGGAAATATAATAAAATTATGTCTTCCTGACATCTTTTTCTACAGATCGAAACCATCCAGACACAACAGGCTTTTCATTAATGATAGCACTAGATATGACTGGAGCTGAAAAAGCACTAAACAAATTGATAAGCTGATGGAATGCTCAGAAGGAGCTGGAGAACAGTGCAGCTGCCATACATGTATTCTGCAATTTGAGAGCTGACTATCTAATGGGGCAAATCAGATGGATGTTAAATCACAAGGGATTCCATTAGAGAAAACATGAAACGTTGTTTACTAACAGTATTCTACTAGCATGGTCTATGAAATACTTATTCTCATGCAAATGTGCTAATATTGTGCAATTAGCTAAAAAAGAACAATCTTTTCATGTTTACAGCTTCCTTTCTTCAAAAAAATGGGGGATGTTAAAGGGCTAGAGGGACATTTAACAGCTTAGTGCTACTCATAAATATTTTCCACATAATCTTGCTCCCTTCAGTGAATTAATCCAGCATGTTCCAGGTATATTTGAGTTAGGATAATATAACTGATACTGCAATAGCAGAAAAAGAGAGGATAAAGGAAGGAAGTGGTATGCAGAATATTCTAAGGGTTGGGATTTGAACTCTGTCTTGCCCAGTAAAAACTATTTTATGGGACCATCCCACTAGACATTGTACTAACACTTGAATGGAGCCTCTCTAATCTCAATCCAAAGTCCTTGTGACCTAGTTTTTCTCTGTTACTTTCCCAATTTATTTCCCAGTAACTTCATGCTACTTCAAAAGAGTCAATCAGGAGTTACGTTAGTGCAAAAGCAAGAGCAAACCAGAACAACAGAACTCATTATACCAGGAACAGACTGGGAACACTGGTGTTTGAAGCACCAGTCAAAGGGAAAGAAAGGCCTGTCTAGTACAGTAAGTTACCAGTTGCTTTTGAGCAATTAATCAAGCAGGCAACTTATTATGCAGTGGAGAAGTTTGAGTTGATGTAGCCAGCTTCATTTTCATTGGTGGCATCACATTCTGCTGCTGTGCTCTGTCAGTAACTGCAAGGGCTGGAGCTTGCCAGCCACTGGGTCATTCAGGTTACCTAATACCAGCACAGTGGCAAGGTGAACTTCAGCATTCAGTGAATGGGAGCTGTATGGGTATTCTCTATCTGCCTCTGACATATGAACAATCACAGCATGAATTGCTGATACTTCAGATGTTACTTCACATGGATTGAAGCTCAAATGTCAATGTGGTGCCACATGTCATGCTTCCAGTGTGACAAGAGGTGCCTTACAGGGAGGGTTACATCTTTAGGTGTGCAGTGGTAAACTGGAGCTGGCAGCATTTGAGTCATGGCCAGATGTTTAAAGAAGACCAGATCAGTGCTCAGTAATCCTTTACCTCATGGCACTTGCCAAGGGGAGAGAGCTCACATGGCAGTTTTATACTTGAATGTGTTTGGGTTTTGTTTGGCTTTAATGAGACAAAACTAGGCATCTTCACTAATCATAGAATCATAGAATCATTT
>NW_008605183.1:0-1158 GCF_000691845.1 Merops nubicus | reverse complement strand
TTCCTTCTACAAGTGGTAGAGGAACCAGTGAGGAAAGGTGCAAGGAAAGATAGCCTGGGAGAAATACAAAGAACTTGTCTGAGCAGCCAGGGATCAGGTTAGGAAAGGTAAAGCCCAAATAGAATTAAATCTGGCCAGGGATATCAAAGGTAACAAGAAAATCTTCTACAGGTATGTCAGTGATAAAAAAGAAAGCTGTGGAAGATGTGGGCCCTCTCCAGATGGACGCAAGAGACCTGGTCACAAGTGATATGGAGAAGTTTAAGGTACTCAATGACTTCTTTGCCTCAGTCTTCACCAACAAGGGCTCTAGCCACACGGCCTGAGTTGCAGAAGAAAAACACAGGGACTGGGATAAGGACTCTCTGCCCACTGCAAGTGAAGATCAGGTCCAAGATCATCGAAAGAACCTGAAGGTGTACAAGTCCATGGGACCTGATGGGATCCATCTGTGTGTCCTGAGGGAACTGGCAGATGAAGTTGCTAAGCCACTTGAAAAGCCATGGCATTCTGGTGAGGTTCCCACTGACTGGAGAAGGGGAAACATAACCCTCATTTTCAAAAAGGGAAGAAAGGAAGACCTGGGCAACCAGAGTCTCACCTCTGTGCCTGGCAGGATCGTGGAGTGGATCCTCCTGAAGGCTCTGCTAAGGCACATGGAAAATGAGGAGCTGATTGGTGGCAACCAACATGGCTTCACCAAATCTGGTGGCCTTTCAGGATAGAGTTACTGTGGCTGTGGATAAGGGTAGAGCAACCAAAGTCATCTACCTGGGCTTGTGCAGAGTGTTTGACATTGTCCTGCACAGCATCCTGATCTCCTAAATTGGAGAGACATGGACTTGACAGATGGACCACCCAGTGGATAAGGAAGTGGTTGGATGGCCACACTCAAAAGAGCTGCAGTCAACAGCTTGATGCCCAAGTGGAGGCTGGTAATGAGTGGTGTTCCTCAGGGATCTGTACTGGGACCTGCTCTGCTTGACACATTTGGCAGTGACTTGGGCAGTGGAGATGAGTGCACCCCCCACAGGGGTGTGGAGGACACCAAGCTGTGCACTGCTGACACGCCTGAGGAAAGTCATCATTCAATCATTTCAGGAAAAGGATTAGATAGTGAGAAAATTGATATTTTTTTCATTTTTAGAAATCTCTTGA